>NW_020654289.1:980871-987065 GCF_003589595.1 Hyposmocoma kahamanoa
GTGCGATGGAATTGCATGATTTAATTCCGCTTTCCCCTTTCCACATTTATACGACGAACGGCTATGGAGTGGAATTCCCTGTCAGCAGACTTAGGGCCTTTTCAAGGAGAGAGTGAATAGGTATTATTTAGTGCACATGCTCCGTCGTCGACCTCATTGTCACTTTTGTTCAGGTTTATAAAGGTCAAAATCGCACTAATTAAAAAAAAGAAAATCAACGCATTGTTAAAAAGCAAAATTGAAAACAATATTGAGGACTAATTTATATTGTGATAGCAAGATTTTATGTTTTAGATTGACGTTAAACTGGAACGTAATTGTCTCTTAATGAAATTTTAAAAACAAAAATTAACTCCCACTTCTTGTTGACTTTCGAATGTCTAATACGTAATGTCTAATTATTTCAATACATAATTTCAAGCATTGTGTGAAAATGTTCTGATTTGTTCATGTAGGTAACGGTTCCGATGCTCGTTCTTTTTTGTTAGCTTATTCATCTAGTAATTCTCATTGTAAGTGAACGATGTATTGAGAAATAAATGTGTTAAACCATAACCATAAATTTTACGACCGTTGCTTAAGCTCAACATGTTTCTATTTGCATAGATATTTGGAAGAATAAAAACGGTCAAACGAGCATGTATGAAAGGACGGTTATGAATGTAGGCACCAAAAAAATTTAAAGTGAACGTCCATAGACTGCCCATATTACTCTGAATTACTTTTTAGGCATCAGTAGTCAAATGTCTAAATAATGTTTCGGGCCAAATATAGATCCGAAAAAAGCGTTTTATTGCCGATCAACGTGGTAGTATTGTGTGTCAGTCGACCACGTTGTAACACATGACATTTTTGTGTTATACTGTGTGCATAACTAAAAAGAATAATCATGCGAAGGTCACAGTGTCATTTGAGTTTGATGTTTGCATATTTGATGTAAGCCTTGTTAAAATTGTATTTTTTTATTTATAATATCGAGTCACAGGACAAGCAAGTCGTGCGCCTGATGGTAAGCTATCCATAATAGACGCAGTGCCCCTCAGAGCTTTAAATCACAAAGATCTGAGGGGCACTGCCACTGCACCCGTCACCCTAAGACTTAAATTGACATGTCCCATGTGCCTGTAATTTCACCAGCACCCTCACCCTTCAAAACCGGAACATAGTAGGCCCGGATTCGAACCCTCGGCATCTGTTTGCGAGGCGTTGTCACTGGTAGCCCAATGGTGTCTAATGGTAGCCTAATAGTGTCCCATGGTTGTTTTTTTACACTTGACGTCCAAAATTAGTTGTATAAGGTTACTAATATTTTATTCATATTGAATATCATGATGTTTCTTACTACCATGATATTCAAAAATTCAAAATACTCCACTTACCAGAACAATCGGGTCGCACAATTTTCCTTTGTGTGTTGGATTTTTGTACCAATAATAATAAAGTAATTAAGCTAGAAATAAACATTACTTTGCATAAAAATTGTTAGTTCGTGTATTTACATTTTAAGGTAAGTATTTGGATTCGGCGTACTCCATAGGAAGTTTACAATGGACCATTAATACAGGAAGTGCTTCTCGTACAATAACATTATCTCCACAACATTAAGAATTGTCGTCGCTTTAAAAAAATAATCAGAATTTTCCCTTGAAACCTATGCCACCTTTCTGCTAGCACCTTTCTATGGCTATCCCAATGTCCGTAGCCTTTGCAGATCATCATAACCCGAGACGTTGTACTCTAGTATTTATTACTGTTATTTTTCTTTAAGTATAACTGCAAGTTAGTCAAGTAAGTATTTAATTTAATATAAGTTGAAGGCATAGCAACAAAGAGACTGAGTTTATTTCAGTCTAGACTTATATTATTAATCTGTAATAGGGCGATGACGTAAATTTGATAATTACAGACTTACTTGTGACTATTTCTCAATTACATTTAATCTTACATTGTGTAGTGTTGTGATGGCAAACAGATAATGATGACAAGACGGAATGGAGCACTTAAATGGTGATCAAGAGGTGGTTAGAAAAACGTGGGATGTCCAGCAGCGAGATAAGTAGACGACATCATTTAAGTTGCTGACTGTAGTTGAGTGAGAATCGTTGAGAATGGCACTGTATAGGGATCTATACCCAGCAGTGGGTGAATTCTGAATGGGATTTAATGTTTAGTCTCTACAGTTTCCAATTAATGTAAAGAATTTGTACATTCTAAGTATTCTTTATTAGTATAGAAAAGCCATTTCGTCAATTGTAATTGAAAAGTATGTCGTTCTAACAATTTAATTTCGTTTGGCAATTTATAGTAAATAATTATAGACATGTTGAAGCAGTCATTATGATTTGTTTTTCTTTATTTGAAACTCGCTGGAGCTCGCGACTTCGTTCTCCTAGAATAAGTACTTCGACTAACCTACTTTAGGTAGGTACTTTACCAATTTTCATAGTTTTATTGGTTCTTCATACCAATGTTCATTCCCTGTTTCACCCTCTTTAAGACTTATTTTTCTGAGAAAAATAGCCTGCCTCCTTCTCCTAGGTCCCATCTATCTCTATATCAAAATTCAACAAAATCGATTCCGGTTTCAGAGTGTAAACGTAACAGACAGAGTTACTTTCGCATTTATAATATTAATTTGGATATACACAGGGCACATATAAGTTTCCGGGACTGGCCACTTACATAAACAATATTTAAAAAGTAATTACATAATTTGAAAATGGAACTCTTTAACTGTAGAATACAGTTTGTTTCATCTGACTGTCACTTGTTTTTAAATCGTGGCGTCATTTTAGAAATCGGTTGTCTACATCACCGTGGTTTAATTCGTGAAAATTTTCGTAGTATGATTTTCTACGACTTCAAGTGAAATTTAACAGCTCAGCAGAGCTTCGCTCGGCTTCAATCTGACTATTTATAGCTGGTTTGCAGAATTCAAACGCGGTCTGGTGAATCTCAGTGACGAATTTGAAAGTGACGAACAACAAAAACATCGATGCTGTGCGCCTTATGATCAAAGCAGACAGGTATGTGACATACTATGAGATTCGGGCTTCTTTAGGCATAGGCATGAGTCAAATACAATCAATACTACACAAACATTTGGGTGTGAAAAAGCTGTGCTCTCGGTGGATCCCACACGATTCGACTGAGGCTCAAAAAACGGATCGCATCACTTGGTGCAATGCCATGCTTACCAGATTCAACGAAGGGGCGTCTTGGTGTGGGACATAGTAACAGGTGACGAAACATGGATTTATAGTTACGATCCCAAAACAAAGCAACAATCGAGCGTATGGGTTTTACGAGATGAGCCGAAACCAACCAACGTGGCACGCGTGTAAAGTGCCTCTAAGCGGATGATTGCTTCTTTTTTTTAATAAAACTGGATACGTGGCTACTGTTGCTTTGGAGAATCTTTGTACCGTGAATAATGATTGGTACACCACCATTTGTTTGCCGGAGTTATTGACAAACTCCGTAAAAATAACCGTAAACGCCGTATCATCTTGCACCATGATAATGGCGTTCGGACACGGCCAGACAGACAAATGAATTTTTGAAGGTGAACAACGTTGACCTTATGAATCATCTCGGTGGCACCTTGTGACTTTTATTTATTTCCAAAAATTAAGAACCAGTTACGCGGTCGACGATTTTCATCACCTGAAGAGGCTGTCGAGGAGTATGAAAAATATGTTTCAGAGATTGTCACGAAGGAGTGGCATAAATGTTTTCAAAATTGGTTCATTCGTATGAAAAAGTGCATTAACGCTAACGAAGAATATTTTGAGAAACAATAAATTCATTTCCGACCATTTCTGATTTATAGTATATTTTTCTTATTCATCCCGGAAACTTATAGTGCGCACCACGAACCTACTGAATGTTTCTGTGATATTTTGTGTTTGTTTTCTACAAAGTCCTAATTTTGGTGGCGCTGTTCAATTTTGGTGATCAAACGGGGCCGGTAAGATAAACTATTGAAATTAATTTTTAACATAATATCAACCCATAATATTTACTGAAAACTAAAAATTGTCATCAAAATAAAGGTAAAATCCGTACATGTTGAAAATCTCTAGTTTTCGTTGTTTTTGCAAGCTAAAACAGCTTATAATTATTTGAGCCATTATACTGCACCTTATTGTAATAAGACTACATCTGCAAAATAACAATTTTTCAGGAGAGAGAAATTATCTACAACTTTTTATGTTTCAATTGGAGTTATAATAATTCACACATACACATGAAATTAAATAAAACATTTACAGTTCAACATTGATTTAAATCAAAATTTTAATAAACAAAATACTTTATCTCCTAATGTTTACGTAATTTACAAAAAAATCAAAATCAACCTCGAGTCACTCGACAAAACCAAAACAACACAACAACAAAACAAACAAGGAAATCAAAACAAATGAATGCAAAAGAAGACAGACGACTTATTTTTTATTTTCAAAAACCTAAAATAATAAAGTAAAATAACCGGCCAAGGTTTTGAAAAAAGATTGTATTATTTTGGAGGCTTTCCTCGAGTTGTAGTGTTATTTGTAGTCTGTAGTTGTACCTTGTACCATAGTAAATATAATAATATAATAAATTACACTTTTGTTTTCTTTCAAACTGCCACCAACGCTATTCCATTGTGAATTATATTCGTAGAATTAAATTGTTTCGCACGCACCAAGTTGAAGGTTTATGTATGTTGTGACGTCAGCTTGCCATTCGTGGCTGACAGAATGCTTAGCCCTTTCTAATCAAATTATAAGCTATAAGATTAAAACTAACTAAAATGTAGAGCAAGTTTTTACTGCAACCTCGCAACCATATGTACGTACATAAAAGGGTACTAACCAAAATCCTGCGGAAGGTACGATTCTTTCGCCAACCATTCCCTGATGGCCGCCATATCTGCCGCCAGGTCTTGAGACATCTAAATAGTAGAATACGAGTTATAATATTATGCCAAAGCACCAGGTATGGTCTCAAATTCAAGATTCCGTTCTTCTATAAGTACCGGAGGAACGAAAATAACTCTGGTTCATTTTCGGAATTGATAGCACCGGGAATCGAACCCGAGCCGTCGTCATCTAACGCCTAGTTTATCAATGCTGGATCGAGGTCGTCAATTTTATAAAAACAAATAAACTCAAAATGAACAAATCAGATTTATAATTAACAATTGCAAAACTAATAGTATATTGTGATCGAAATATTAATTATTATTTACATTTTACTGCAGCATTTAAACTAATTTAAAATATTAATAAATATTCTAAAACTATACATATATTACACAACAAACCTTGAAATTTAACAAATACCACGTGTCACTATCACTGATCACTGTTACGAAATGGGCACTAAATTATTTCGCGAATTAAATGCGATCGGCGCAGGCGCATGTCGTCGTTCACCGACGCTGTATACATTTACAGTGAGGCTTGTAGGCCACGAAACTCCTATCAAAATCATTGTAGACAAAGTAGGGTCGTCTTCGTTTGCCGACGATTCGAATTACACGTAGAAGTATGTATATATAATCTAGTATCGTGTACAAATTATGATGTTCGCTACAAACTGCATACGGTTCACGTGTGTCTAGGGTAGGCAGAGACTATGAACTTCAACCCCTACTCCTGACCTCCTCCTCTATAACTTCGTCCACTTGATTCAGCCTTCTTGTTCTAGGTACTTTAAATTTTATTGAATTTAATGCTCGTCATCATCATATTTCACCTTCTGTCTGGGCCTTTTCTTCTTTTAAGTGTGCGTGTTCCATCATTTTAAAAGCTAAGGGTGGTGGTGATATTACAGGCACATGAGACTTGTCAACTTACGTCTCAAAGAGACAGGCGCAGTGGCAGCGGTCCTAAGACGTTTGTGATTTGCACTGCTACGGTTATGAACAGGCGTGTCGCTTACCGCCAGGCGCACGTCACTTGGTATCATAAAAAAATCTCCGATTGTACGTCCCCCTACTAGGCACGAGTGTCATTTCAAAGCGAATGGGATAGTTTTTCGCCTAAAGCATATTCATCTCTATTTTCCCATTATTAAGGGACAAATTTGTGTTATGCAAATATGGGGTCGCGCGTCGACGCTTCGTTGCAGTCGAGGGGCTTCGAGCGTCGACGCGCCTTACTTGAGCCGACCATACTGTGATCCCGGCGCACTAATACGACCGT
>NW_020654289.1:987075-1006201 GCF_003589595.1 Hyposmocoma kahamanoa
CCACACTGTGATCCCGGCGCACTAATGCGACCGTCGCCGCGCGTTACATGAGCCGACCACACTGTAGAATTGAACTGCCTCAATGGCCGAACGGTTACCATGCCGGACTGCCACGCAGAGGTCCCAGGTTCGAGTCCCGGGCCGGGAGAAATATTTATATGGCCTACAAATATTTCTCTCTTGAGTTTGGGTGTAATTTGTGGTTGTCTATGTGTGTGTCCATGGCACCCGCGACACAGGGTTTCCCTAGTGCGGGGCTATGTTGAGTGTGTGCGTTATTTATTATTTATATTAACTGTGATCCCGGCGCACTAATGCGACAGTCGCCGCGCGTTACTTGACCCGACCACAGTGTGATCCCGGCGCACTAATGCGACTGTCGCCGCGCGTTACTTGACCCGACCACACTGTGATCCCGGCGCACTAATGCGACCGTCGTCGCGCGTTACTTGAGCCGACCACACAGTGAAAACAGGACGTGACGCGACGCTTCGACTCTGGGCCAGTGTGAGTTGAGCCTAAGTGACAGGTATAGCAATCAAGCATTTACATACTTACATAACTATACCGCTGCTGTAATTTAAAATCTGTAATGAAGGATACCTAAACGTATGTATGTATGTGTAAGTGTATGTGCTGATGTTTACTCGACCAATTTTAACGGAAAACCACTCCTTAATAAACACACTTGGATCCTTGAACTTGAAACCAGTTTTGGTTTGCCTGTTAAGTATATCTTCGAAACTGGTAAATTTCTTCTTAAATTCAAATTTATATAATATATTATATTTATATAATACCAACAGCGCGGAATAAAAAAATACCTACATTATTTTCATTCGCTATGAAATAATCAAATTATGTGTACAAATACATTAGTTGCCAACCTACTAGACACGATGCCCCAGAGTGCGGGCCTAAAAGAAATTTTCTACTATAAACTTGCCAATATATGTATATATATTATAATATAATATATTAATTACTATTGTCTAGTATTATATTTTTCTTTAAGTGCCTTGTAAATACCTACTATTAAAAAAATTGGAATATATTACAAAGACGTTAAAATGTAATACTAAAATATTAGATATAACTGGTTGACTATAGCACCTATAAAGAGCAACACTGAGATACTCTCTTACCAACAAAATAGAATCGTCGAAATCGATTCATAAATCGAGTCGCGTAACATATACATAAAAAAAATTCAGTCGAATTGGGAACCTCCTTTTTTTTAAGTCAGTTAAAAAGATTTTCGTATCATCAATCGCGACACGGAGGGCAATATGCTTCAAAACAATGCCGAGTTCACCAATGTTGGAGGGTATGCGACGCACACGGGATTACGGTACTCCTTGTTGACAATTAAAATAATACTAGCGTTTTATAATATTGGGTAGTAAGTTCTAGGAAAGGAACATAGTGTGGCCGTATCATGACATACTAGACCGTAGTAAAATAATCCTTGTAAATGGACGTAAGGATTTGCGATTCAAAACATTCCATTATTTATTTTCATATTTTTGTTAAGTTGGCACTTTATCTGTACATCTATATCTGATCGGTTTGCATTATATCTGTACATCTATATCTGATCATCATCATCAACCCATTTATACCTTACCCTGCTGGGCATGAGTCTCCACTCAGACAAGGCAAGCTATAGTCCGCCACGCTGGCCCAATGCGGGCTTCAAATTTTTGAATGTTTAGTTGCAATGACGAAGGACGATTTTACCCCTACTTTTTAGGTGTTAGTTTGGTCTTAACTTTCTCGGCCTCTTTTAAGTTACTACGCAGCACTTGGGAATATACTAATTCATCATTAATTTTAGCTTTTATTTATTTGTAGTTTTTAATTTATCAAAAATCAAGTTACATTGTTAATGAATTGTTATTGAATAAAGAAATAAAAATGCGTTATCGCAGGTATGCTTCGTCAACAATCATATTTGTCTTGACCTTACATTAGGTAAAGTAGACTTTTGTGAAAACAAGTACTAAGTATAGCATGTAATTTGGGAAAAGGCTGGTGCTTATAGAATACATCCACTGACTGAAATAGAATTCTCTGAACTTTAGCCAGCAGCTGCAGTAGGTGACTTCCCCGTTGGAGACGTACCATATTTGTGGTGAGGACCTACATATCGCATATTAGATCTCTACTGCGATGAATTGGGCAATTTGTGAAATTGTCTCAGAGATTGCGCGCGGCACGAGTGTTGCACCACGACCTTCTCCTTGGCCCAGTGTTGCTTAGAGGTCACAAGTTCGAATTCAGCGGCCTCACAATATACGGCATTTCTAATACTTCAATGATCTCGCAGTTACCGCAAACTACATGGCCGTTAGGAGTATTCGATTTCAAATCAAAACCAATTTAAACATTCCCTACTACCAGTATCAAAACCACCACTAACCGTACAACTCCTTGTGAAAGAGTTCGTCCAGGGAAGCACTGCCACCTTACCTTGTTCTGCCACCAAGCTTAGCTAATCTTAGCTATACTGCGTTCCGGTTTTGAATGATTACGGTGCTGGTGAAATTACAGGCACATGGGACTTGTCAACTTACGTCTCAGGGTGATGGGCGCAGTGGCAGTGCCCCTCGGGTATTTGCGACTTAAGTTCTGAGTGTCACTGCAACTGTTATGGACAGGCGTATAGCTTATCATCAGGCACATGACTTGTTAGTCCCGTCACTAGATATTATAAAAAAAACACCACGGTTACTTTCGGTTACTTCTGACTATTATGGTCGGTTATTTATTTATTTATTCAATATGGTACAATTCCTCTTTGCGAGTACTATCCACTTACATTAGTGCACAGCTAACGCAAAGAAAAAAATATTATTACACGCATCTGATTAAAATAATACGAAAAATAATATGAAATAAGGGAATTAACTGATGAATAATGAATTAATAATATTATGAAATAATCTAAATAATATGAAAAAAATACGAAAATGTTAAAAATTAAGTAAATTTAAAATCATTCATTACAAAATTAATTAATTAAAAAAATTAAAATAAAACAAAATTAAAATAAATACAAACGTTGAAGACATCTCTTAAAATTATTATATAATATTAAATAAAAATAAAATTTATTATATCGACGAGTAGTTTTTTTGTAACAAGCCAGAGTGGGCGACGCGGCACTTCCTCGAGAGGGTCATACTTTTGACCCATAATAAACGCTACTTAGTATTTTTTATTAATCCTATGCGCGGGCTTATCTTGGTTGGTTGGGCTTATCAACATTGTAATATATTGTAAAGTAAATTATCCGTTGTTTGGTTGGCGTTCACGATACCTATGTCAATATGCACTGTACAAAATAATGTTGCGTTCTTCTAAAATCTGAATTAACATAATGTCACTCTTTGTATGAATAATAGAATATGACAGCGAGACCAAGACAAAAACTGGGTCAATCTCATCTTGATCTTAGGTTGGACAACACTACATCACTACTACTACTACAGGACAACATACGTGTAGTATGTTGTTTGTAAAGGGTGTGGGTAAATGGTGTATAATATGTGCGCCGTGGTCAACTTTTCCCTATTTTTCCGTCCTCCATAAATTTGTTGTCACTCTAGAAACATCCATCCATTTAATATGTATTTTTAAATAGGTATTTATAAAATTTATGGCTCTATAAAAAGGCCTATGAGGAAAAACAAAAATAAAAACCTACCTTTTGAAGGTCAATGGAATAATTATCAATGTCAATGGAATATATATAAAATAAAAAATTTAAAAAAATACAAATTTTGTAAGAAAAGAACGTGCATTAAATAAAAAGTTATTATGAGTATACCGAACGTTTAAACAAAACGTTTGTTTTTCCATCTCTTCCCACGTCAAAATCGTTAAGACCAAGGTTTACAATTCCAAAGCAAAACATGCCAAACCTTTTTTATCTTACTTTTTGTCTTATTGTTTCAATTTTGGACGATTTCCACGGTTAAGCATAATGCCTATGCATCAACCAAAAACCGAACACCGGTATTAACCAATTCAAAAAATGCGAGTTTATTCTATTGCTCGATTATAGATTAGTAATGACAAGATTTTGCCTGCAACATTGTTCGGGTCCCCGATGAAAAATATATTAACACATAAAGTATCTTATATCCAACAGTTTGACAGAGATATTTAGACACTGAATGTTGTTTTAGATGGCGTTTTTGACATATGATTCAAAGAAATAATTTTTAATTTTTTTTTTATGGTACCAAATGACGGGAAGAACGACTCGTGTAAGCAACACGCGTGTCCATAGCAGTTGCACTGTCACTCAGAGATTTAAATCGCAAAGATTTGAAAGGCACTGCTTCTACGTCCGTCTCCCTGAGACATAAATTGACAAGTTCCAAGGCCAGAACGCAGTAATGCTCACATTACGGTGGCAGTTTCTTCCTTGGCCGATTTTCTTCCTTTAATAAACAAGTCATTTGGAAAAACAGAAAACTACAACCTCGTGCTTGCTCCACTCGTATTTTAGTTTCTTAATTACCTATAAAGCGGTTTATTTACAGAGCTTCGTAATATAATGTCGTCATTATCCTCGCCATTTCTTTATACGTCCCTCTGCTAAGCCCGAGTCTCTTTTTTTATAATTTTTTTGCCCCTGCAAAGACCCTTAGGTTGAATTCACCTCTGTGCGTACCTCTGGCCTCTTCAAACTTTCGGCGGAATGCATATCTCCTGCGTGTGAGTAATAGTTTTAATGTATTGTCCAAGCAGGTTGATATTGACCTTTTTAACACTAGTGTTGCATCGGTGAAGCGTCTTATTAGTGGTTTGTATTTTGGCGAGTAGCTAATTGTTGTGTGTGCGATTATGTCATTACCTATATAGTATAATTATTAGTTATATAGTTATAATTTATAGCTCTTTAATTAACTTAATGTGTATCTACCGGTGAGGACCTATAATTGGCTCTCCGTTTTTATTTAAATTTATGTTATGTAAGATAGCCGTTGGTCTTCCTAAAATTAAATAATAAATAATAATAATAATACCAAGTGACGCGACGAACAAGTCGTACGCCAGTGGTAAGCCACACGCCCATCCTTATGAACTGTTATCAGTGCAGTGCCACCCAGAGCTTTAAATCGCAAAGATCTGAGTGGCACTGCCACTTCGCCCGTCATCCTGAGACATAAGTCCCATGTGCCTGTAATTTCACCAACACCCATACTATGATGGACTGATGCGAATTGCGAACTTCAGGTTCCATCGTAACGTTTTCCTACGCCATTAGTGAGATGTGTTGGTACTAAACAATAACAAACTTAGAAATTAAAGTCACAGGTGCATGTCGCCACAAGGTTTCGAAGCGCAAAGGAACTACCCATTACGCTTTCACCGCATCCACTGACATTCTTCTTATGACATAGGAAAATACGCATAGATCCCAAGTTCGATCCCCGGGCCGGGAGAAATATTTGTATAGCCATTGTATAGCCTACATTTATTTCTCTCGTGAGTTTGGGTGTAATTTGTGGTTGTCTATGTGTAAGTCCAGTCCCTAGTGCGGGGTTATATTGAGTGTGTGCGTTATTGTTAAATAAAAAACAAAAACATTTAACAAAAAGAATACATTTCGTTTCAGATAATTTGTGTTTGCGTAGAAATAAATTGTAATAATGAAAAAAAAAACAATTAATATCGTAGTAAAATACACTGCATAGAAACAAACAATGGAATGTATAAAGCTAACTATATTTTACATTATATTATTCTGAATTCTACGATAATAACTAATTACGAAACAATGTTCTCACTTTTCATCGTATCACAATTTCAGTAAAACATATATATATAAAAATACTTACTTATATTATATAACAATTTGTGTATTAAGACCTATTATTACTTTTTCACTTCTCATGCTCTTAAAGTACGTATTTAGGCTGCATAAAATAGGATTTTATGCTCTAGTGCATAAAATAAAATCGTCGTTTAAGACCGACACAATGACGCCTGCGCCAACAGCCACGCGCACTAGAACTTTATTAAATAAAGTGTTACTTTTGTTTTTTTAATCCGTGTTATAATTACAAAACTAAAAAGTAGGCAATAGTAGGTAATTCTAATAAGTTATAAGAAATAGAAATGCATAAAACATTTTACATTCAATTTTATTCAAATAATCGTTTATTTGTAATATTGCTGTTTAATTTCCTCGCAATCGAAGTGAAAAGCAGAGTGTATAACGCGTTCATAGAACCAATTTTACCCTCGACTTAAGTATCCAGGATAGACTCGTCTCGGGTAAAATTACTTGTTGTACAATCTACTATTTATTCCTAATAGGCATTTTAATTTCAAAGTAATAAATAAGGAAACCCCCACAAAATTTCTGCTCTCGTCTTCCGTCCGATATTCTTCCGAAACAATTACTGTCAAATAAGTAATACTCGACGAAATTAAAAAAACGAACGTCAAGTATGAAGCTTCATTAGCATTATGCGTCTTTTGATTTGGTCGATTATCTCTTATTTGATAGGAATTGTTTCGAACGGAGAAATACAGGGCCTGTATGTTAAATTTCTGTTACTTCAATTACAAGGTGTTATTTATAACCATCCCGAAACCTTACTACGACATATTCCTATCAACTAGTTTTTTTTTAAACTACAGTACATAGATAATACTGCCGTTGTTAATTGAAAGGGCGTGTGACTTTAAAAAAAAATTGTTATGTATATGATCAGTAAGAAAAAGGCCGACCTGTCACTATTTTTATTTTTCGCAGGAGGATAAGGTATTATCCATTAAAACTTTAAATACCTAAAATATAGGATTACATTAAAATAAATTAATTTTATTTTGTTAAACAAAAAGCTGACTTTATTTAAAACACTAAGAGATTTCCATATTACATTCTTGCTTTGTAAACAATAGGACTTTCATTCGATAACAGACCGTGTTCTGTATAACGTTTGTAGCCTTCGCCGGTCGAGAAGTTCGAGTAATCAATCATACTGACGTGACGTCATTTCGGTTCGATTTCGAATACGACAGTTTGACGTCCGATTCGGGTGTTGTGAATAAAACTGAAAAGAAATCGGTCGACCACCGAGTTATCGTACGCATATGGAACTTGACTACTTATGTCTCACGATATCAGGCGCAGTGGTAGTGCCCCTCAGATCTTTGTTATTTAAAGCTCTGAGTGGTACTGCGACTGTCATGGACAGCCCTGTTGCTTACCGTTAGGCACACGACTTGTTCGTCCCGTCAATTAGTTATTATAAAAAAATAGTTATTTTTTTATTTCAATTTTCTTAAGATTATTTTCTCGTTTTTCAATTTTTGTGACAAGCTCCCTTTCAAATAACGACGTGGCGGCAGAATACGTGACATGCGCTTTTACCACCTGAAAGTGATAAAAATAAAACTACACGAAACAACTTACGTATATGTGACATTTTATAGTTATCAACTGATTTCGTTCACAAAATCTTTAAGAGTCTTTCTTAATAATTAATAAAAACGGACTTCAAAAGTGGAATTACATCTCTATTGCCAAGTATTATTGGAAACGGTTGAGGCAAAGTAAGGCAAATCCAATAAACCGTGTTCATCCCCTAATTCGCCACCCTTACAGGTGGAATGTTTTGTTCAAAACCTATAAAAGAGGGACATCACTATCTTATCATAGTCGTTAACTTTCATACTCCTATCCATGCATGCAATGCATTCAGTTTAGCCGTCGATTTGTCGATGTAAGCGACACGTTATGCGACATTGAACCAAAATTCAATTTCCTTAGGGGTATTTTTTAAAAGAGTACTTTACATAAACATAATTTAAGACTCGTGCAAATGTGAAACAAAACAATGTTCATAAATTTATGAAGATTTTTCGAAACGTGTATATATTTTATGTTATGGTTTTTGATGTCATAGATGATACCTTTAAAAAGTGAACCAAAACCCATCTCACTCTGGTCCAATTGTTTACAAGTCTACAGTCTTCCTCGCTATAATCACTTACCTAAACACTACAAGGCGACAAAGGGAAGCACTCTAACTGATCCCATGCCATCCCGAGAGCTGAAATAATATTGTTAATATCTTTTTTAAGTTTATTAAATGTCACGATGTTTAAATACCACGATATTCAATTATTTTTGTGAAATTACTTCACTAGTTTGTTATAATTACTAATACAAAATAAAATTCTCTATAAATTCATAAAAGCGATTGTAAAATTGGTCCCAATACTCCCAAAATATAATTTCAATGTGCAAAACAATAATTTATACAAATTGTCACTTATTTGTACAATGTAAGGTTTAAAAACATGCATTGATGTAATTTTACATGAGTGTTCATATGAAAGAGAATCAGCGTCAAGACAGCGTGTGGCCCCAATATATCAATTTAGATCTTTGAAATAAAAACTAATCGATGGCAAGACTTCTGAAACCCGTGGTAACTTCTGCGTTGTTTTCTTTCTCCTTCTTGCTCTTTGATTTTTTGCTCGCCGCCATCCATAAATCGGTGTTCAGTTTTTCCCTGTGAATAGACGACACAATAAATATAACTTATTTAGTATCTTAAAAAAATCATGTCGAATTAAATCATCAGATCACCAACATTGCATCTTTTGCAAACAATAACTTTGCTTGATGCTAGTTCAGAGAGGTGTGCGTGGGGAATTAGTTGCTATTAAAGAAAATATACAAAAGTAAATGAAGACTTTTTAAAGAAAAAATGACTATAAATTATGTGTAGTTAAGAAAAGAGATTTTATACCACAGAACAATTAGTATATGGCCAATCCTCGGCCTCGTATTTAGTAGAGGCGAAGCCTTAAACACCGTCGGGAAGTTGCCTACTTATCGGTATTCTACAGAATGTAATAATAATAATAACTACGCAAACACTCAACATAGCCCCGCACTAAGGAAACCCTGAGTCACGGGTGCCATGGACACACACATAAACAACCACAACTTACACCTCAACTCACGAGAGAAATAAATGTAGGCTAAACAAATATTTCTCCCGGCCCGGAAATCGAACCTGGGACCTCTGCGTGGCAGGCCATCATGGTAACCGTTCGGCCAAGGAGGCCATTAAAATATATCACGGAGAGTGTGCGACGGTAGGTGTGCATGCTCCATCGTCGACCTCATCGTCACTTTCCATAAGGTGAGATGGAGGTCAAATGCGCACTTATTTTTGTATATAAAAAAACCTGTTCTAAGAAAGTTTTACATTGTCATAATAATAAGAAGAAGAATATAACAATTATGTGCCAAACAACTACACCAATGGCCTGGTCTCAAGCCAGGGAATTCCCTGTACTATGGCACTAAAGTTAAATAATGGAATTCATTCCGGGGCTCTACTCGGAACACCCAGACCAGAAACATAAGTTCGTTTCCCAAATTGGTCCTACCGGGAATCGAACCCGGGACCTCCGTATCCATTCGTCTTCTTAATATACAAAAAGTTAAAGGGTAGGAAATGGATTAAAATATTTAATATCGTCTAAAATTTAATAGAAATAATCTCAGAACATAGTACTAAAAAACCGACCGCAAAAGTTCGTTGATTGAAATCGACTCCCGGAAAGTGCGTGAAACCGGATTCGTCCCCTAGTTTGCCACCCTTAGAGGTGGAATATTTTCTTTAAATTTAAATGGAACCAATAATGAGGTACCCACTTTTCAACAAAAAAGAATGGGTAATCAAAATCGGTTCACAAATGCCGCTGGAGTTATCGCGTAATATACACACAAAAAAAGCAGTCTAATTGAGAACCTCCTCTTTTTTTTAAAGTCAGTAAAGTCTTACGGATTTCTCTGTTGGGGTAATTCGTCTCTCTGAAACAAGTTACGACTAACGTTAAATAAATAAAAACATTATTATTTTTGTCGCTTTACCTGTGTCTGGAAATCAAGTCGAGGGCATCTTTCATATGGTCGGTCATTTTCCCATTCGTGCCGCCAAAGTCTTCTGGCAGATCTTCTTTACTCAAATACTGGAACAGTGTACTCGATTTGGACGTATGGAAATGTATCTATGAACAAAAACATTTTAATTTTAAAGTATATATTCAAGTCATTAGAATAGAATGTACATATCGTCACTGGAAAGCGATAATGCTGTAACCCGCAATACCTGCAAAAATACTTTTTTTTGCATATTCTTGTTCAGTTTTTTTTTTCTGCTTCGATTGGTCTGGGTCTCATGTCTCTAAAATAAAAAATAAACTCTGGACAGCATAATTTTTTAACGCTTTTTTCTGATTAAGGAATTTTAAAACGATTAACCCACATAAAATCCAATGTTTTTTTGCGAAATGTGCATTACATCAAGAACACGTAATTAAATGTTTCTGTGCCTCTGATTACAGCATTTTTGCGTTCCCTAATATTAAAATTGTACCACTTACAGCATTTACTTGGGTGTTGTTAAGTACGAACAATGTGATTTACAGCGTTTTAAAGGCCCTAGTTTTAACAGTGCAACGAGTTAATTAAATTTTTATTGAATTGATATTCAATTAGTTTTTGTGAAATTACTCCACTAGTTTGTTATAATTATTAATACAAAGATCGAACACTCAGAAAAAACACTCAGAAAAAATCCTTTGATCCGGTCGGATTCGAACCGACGTTTTCTTGCATACCGTGCCAGACGCTATACCAACTAAGCCACGGAACGAACCAACGGACCTCACGAATTTCTCTATGTGCTTGCGTCGTGTCTTTGTACTTGGTCTTTCAACGACTTTTTAGTAGTAGCGCCATCTATGAGTGTTACGATATTTAAAAACAAATATAGACAAGTACAGAACTTCTCCCTACGTCATTTTTCCTTCCCTCGCTTAATGACACCACAACTTACAGCAATCTTTAGAGACTACGCATGCAGCAGTGGGGGTACTTGTGTGTGTTGTCCGAGGTTTTTTATAGCCAAATCGAAAGTATTTTTTCAATTATTATTGAAAATATTATATCTTTTCCTTATTTTATTTTATTACTTATTATATTTAATCTCGTTTATTTATTCAGACCATAAGAGTCAGAAATTAATGAACGACGTAGGACTCATAAATATGATGCATTTAAATTATAGTGAAATTGACTCAAATCACCATGATTAAAGTGATTTTATTCGACTGAGAAATCCTACAAAGTTGAAAATTATTGTGATATGTAGGTATGTTAATATGTTTAGGTGATTATTATTCACTAAGTCACTAAAACGAATTTAGATACAATATTGCAAACAAGCCATTTTCTAGATACGTACATATTATGTACGTATCCAGATATATCTCTCGCCGTTCTCCCAACGGGGCAGGCAGGGAAATGTTTTGGAGCTGAATCTCCTCAACCGGGTGGTGGAGGGCCTTTTCCCCGAACCGCAGCCCTTCACCCCACCGGCTATGGTGCCCCCCAGAACAGACGGGGGGCAGACTGAGGAACCCCCCCCCCCGGAAATCACCGAGGGGGAGTTGGAGTTGGCGGTGGGACGGCTGCGGGGGCGGAAGAAGGCTCCCGGCCCGGACGGGGTACCGGGACGAGTCCTTCGCGTTGCCCTGAAGCATCTCGGGACCCGCCTCAAGCATCTCATGGATGACTGTTTGAGGACGGGGTTGTTCCCGAGATGCTGGAAGGAGGGAAGGCTCGTCCTGGTGCCCAAGCCGGGCCGACCTGCGGACTCCCCCTCGGGGTTCAGGCCCCTCGTCCTGCTGGACGAGGTGGCGAAGATCCTGGAGCGAATCATCGCCTCCAGGATCAACGAACACTTGAGGGGGACAGGCCCCGATGTGTCGCAGCGGCAGTACGGGTTCAGGGCTGGACTCTCCACCCTGGACGCCCTGGAGTCGCTGCGACACATCGTGGAGGAGGGTAACGGCGAGAGGGAAGGCGTGGTGGCTGTGTCGTTGGACATAGCCAACGCCTTCGGCACTCTCCCCTTCGCCGTTATCAGGGAGGCGCTGAGGTACCATAATATCCCCAGGTACCTCAGCCGTCTGGTGGAGCACTACCTGGAGGACAGGGTGGTGCTCTACCAGACGAGGGAAGGGAGGCGCGCCGAGCGCCCAATGAGGTGCGGAGTACCCCAGGGGTCCGTATTAGGACCACTACTGTGGAACCTGGGGTACGATTGGGTGCTGAGGGGCGCGCTGCTCCCCCGGACGGCGGTCATCGCGTACGCCGATGACACGCTGGTGGCCGTCCGGGGGACCACCTTCCAGGAGGCGGCCCGAAGAGCCTCAGTAGCGGCGGACATGGTGGTCCGCCGAATACAACTGCTAGGGCTCGAGGTCGCCGTGCCGAAGACGGATGTGGCCGTCTTCGGCGGGAGGGGTAGAGGTTGGGCGGTGCCGGCAGGCGCCCACATCTCCATCGCGGGAGTATCGGTCCCGGTCAAGTCCCAGATGAAATATCTACTTGTCCTAGACCGGCGATGGAACTTCGGGGAGCATTTTCGGCAACTTGCTCCCCGAATAGTGGGCGCCGCATCGGCGCAGGCTCCTGCCCAACCTCGGGAGGCCGGGAGCCCCATGCAGAAGGCTATACGCCGGGGTGACCCGGAGTATGGCCTTATACGGGGCTCCCATTTGGAGTGGGGCCTTATCAGCGGCGACGAAGTCGCTGCTGAGGAGGCCCCAGAGGGTGGTCGCACGGCCTCACTCGTCTGGGGGGCGGGTCGGAGGACAACCGACTCGTCCCTCCGTTGGCGCGGGAGCCCTGGCGCAAGCTAGGGCGGCCGGGCGGCGTCGTGGTGAATGTTCACTGATCCCACGGCGCCGACTCAACCGGCGAGAGGGAAACCCGGGGGGGTTTTAGTGGGGTAGGCCTTCCAGTGTGGAGGGAGAGTCCCCACATAACCCCTGAGTCTCCCTGGGCTCAGGGGTATCCATAAAGATTTCCCCCCCGTCAAAAAAAAAAAAAAAAAAAAAAAAGGCAGGGAAATGTTTACCTGTAGTGCGTTTCCGTCTTTTTATGAAGTTTTTTCTCACTTCACATGACAGAGACCATCATCATTTATTCAGCAAACCCATGAATCACAAAGTCTTATTTCTATACATATACTATATAATATAATAAAATATATTCTACACATGCAACAAATATAAAAACACAGGTAACGTCACAAAAAAGAAGAGAATGCCTAGGTGAGCTAAAAGAGAACAAAGAAACATTTTCTGTCGACGAACGCTATGCTACTAGATCAAAACAACCTAAGACTGAAATTTTAAATAACAAATTACTATGGCCATCAGACGGTTCTAATAAATTGTAATTTAATCCATTGTGCAACAATCTTCCACCGATAATAATTTGACCAGATTCAACGCCGCAAGCTGCATCAAGAAGCTCCGTGACATGTCGCCAAAAGATATGCAACACGCCAAACTCAAAACTAGTCTCTGCAAAAGTTTATGATCTGACGCCCACGTTTAGAAGTCCTGAGAAAAATTTATTCAAACTATGTTCTGAACTGATCATAAAAAATGTGTAGTAATGTTGCAGTACCACCCGAAAATATCAATGATGTACAACCGAATTACGACACTATTTAGAAGGCTTAATTTTAATTTTATTTTTATTTTGAAGTCTGCTTAATGTATAAATATAGTTTGGTTGTAATTTAAATTATAATCATGATAAAATATTTCTATATTTTTACTATTTTCGTTCATTACCTAGTGCCTACGAGGAATAAGGATTGGTTAATTATTATTGAATGTATACTAACACGTTGGTAGGTCAATGCTAACACGTAATAATTTTAAATCTTTAACATGTAGATAATCTTTTCCCTTGTAGGTACACACACAAGTGTACCAGTCAATAAACTAAAATAGAAAATATAAGAACAGAAAATGAAAAACTAATAATCAAGATTAAGGGTCGTATTCTAGAACTCTAATCAATGCTCAAGTCAGGATTGCACTGGAACTACGACCCTAATGGCAGGGACTTGAGTATGATTTCGAGTGCTTTAAACCATACTCAAATCCTGACTTGAGCATTGAGTAGAGTTCTAGAATACGAGCCTTTGATTAGTTCTTGATTATTATTCTTTTATGGAATTTAAAGAATTTATAATTCATCAGTTCTAATATCGATGTAATGTGGCACACAGTGTCTATGATTTTGTTTTATTATGTTAAATCTCTAATATTATAATTCGATTTGTTTCATGTACTCATTGTGACCAATGCCTTTTTCACAAATAGTGGTTTTTTTTAAACATTTTAGAAGCCATGTAAATTGCATGTGATTTTCACTAACACCATTTTAATGTTACCTGCTTTGCTTTAAAAAATACTCTTAGAGCAGTTTTGAATTTCCTACATCTACAAGAAATTAACATTTAAAGATCGAAAATGTGTTAAGGAGCTCTAATTCATTTACATCACTCTTAGAATACCGCAAATTGACGGCATTAGTCGCGCCTTCATACAAATTAACTTGAAAGTTACAGCATTCTTTGGGGTTAAAATCTGAAAATCAAATTGTCGTAACCCACATAATCGTCATTAGGAGTAGGAATTTCAAATCCGAGTTTATTGTTAAGAAGTCCTATTTTTTATAGGTTTATTTGCTAAATTTAGGACAAAAACTTGAGCCGTTTCAGAGTTTTGATTTTTTTTTCGTTTTTGCAATTTTTGTTTTGGATCCAACGAAAAGTTGAGTTTTTGAGTATTACTGCATTATCGCTTTCGAGAGACGAAATATGGATTTCATATTGACAACGTCACAAAATAACTAATTGATAACGTGTAACAACGTCAAACTTCCATATGATCGTTATTAATAGAAGCAATAGATTATGTACAGCGAAATAGATTGAATACAAAACAGTACCAACGATACCCGATAAATAAGTAAAAATTACAATTTCTTCAAAAGGAATTAATTGGTCTTCACCCGAGGTTCCTAAACTTTTTATATACCACGTGCGATTTTTTTTTATTTTGCGAAGACCCCTTTTTTAATATGGATTTTTTTTGTTTCTCGAACACTAAAATTTGGAGCTACTCAACGCTAGAGTGAACAGGCATTTACTAAACAAAAACTTAACATCGTCGGCCACATCATCGCTCAAAATAAGTTGATATAGTGGGCAGGCATGAGTCAACATTACATAACAAAAGCTATCGAATAAAGTATAGTAAAAAAATCTTTAATCATCCATGGCCAGAGCTGTTTACTGTCGCTGACATGACATGTGCCTAAGCCGATGCGAGCACAATAATATCAACCGTGTTCCACATAGATTTACACTAACCATATCGGTGACCTCCTGCTTCATAAGAGGCTTCATCAACGCGAAGAGTTTGTCTATGAACGAGGGCACGTTAATCAAGTGGATCTCCTTCAACCTTATCGGCATTGCATCCTGAAATTTTAAATTATTAACAAAAAGTTATAAGATTAATTCGGAAAATACTTCCTTCCTGTAGGTGGATCGATTTCGACTCTAGAGTGAGCCTATATAAACCTTATGATGTTTGTGTTTATAAATTCCTTATCATCCCTTATTATCCTTTATATCATGAGAAAACCTAACAGGCACGGTGAACGTAAGACATATTATGAATACCCTGTCTAAAAGTCAATAGGAATTCGATATATGTTATTCAAGATAATTCACTAGATTTTTCTCTACCCTGATATCCATTTAGTATACCAGTGGTTTTATTTACCCAATCTTATTCCAAGATACGTTGACAGTCTTGTAATTTGTCTGAAATATTTCCGATTAAAATTAATAGGGTTTTCACTTTTAAGGCACTACACTAACCTCTTGATACTTCGATATCCGTCTCGCCACAGACATATTAAATTTAGTTAGAAACTTTAACGATATGTCCTTGATATCCATTAGGACTATATCTGCCTCTTCTAACGTGTTGTCCTCCAGCAACCAAGCGTCGGTGCTCAGTATGAAAATTTTGGCGTCCTGAAGATAGTCGTAATTGTCAAGACCCGGATCGTTCAGCTGCCAAATCCAGAGATTCCTGTTACCTGATACTTGAAATTGGGCTAGGTTTCTGTAAATATAGAAATGAAAAAGGGTCACTGTACTTATGAAAACGTAATTTATTAAGAAGAAGAGTAAAATCATATAATGAAAAATTTTCGATTAAAGTAATATTAATACAAAATATAAAAATTAATTGACCGTTCCAACATCCACCTTCACAAAGTCACAATTTCATGAAAGGGGCCAAATTACCTTGAATCATCTTTAGACATAAAGTTGACAAGTGCCACGCGCCTACATTTGTTTGTGTTTATAATTTTTAAAATAAGAGTTGAAGTATTATACATCTGTCTTAAGAATGAGTAATAGTGTTAAAATCTAGTTTACAATTTCAAGTGTAGTTTGCTTGCATAAAATGTAAACCACACAAGTTACCAATGCACGATCTAAGATGATGGTATGAAACAACGACAGATATCTTAGGTTCGTATTCTAGAACTCTACTCAATGCTCAAGTCAGGACTTGAGTATGATTCAAACCACTAGAATCATACTCAAGTCCTTGCCATTAGGGTCGTATTTCCAGTGCTTGAAATCATACTCAGATCCTGACTTGAGCATCAATACTCAAGTCAGGACTTGAGTATGATTCAAACCACTAGAATCATACTCAAGTCCTTGCCATTAGGGTCGTATTTCCAGTGCTTGAAATCAGGATCCAGTCAGGATCTGAGTATGATTTCAGTAGAGTTCTGGAATACAACCCTATTTTTTTTTTCAATTTCTGTCAACTAATTAGTAAACTACTCAAACCTATTCCTGGATGACGATAGCTGGTTGATTGAATGTAACTAGCTGGCTTCAGCTGTAGCAATTAATTCAACGAAATATTGCAGATTAACTCAGATCGGTGCTGTGAAATGTAATGTTTATTACAAACTTCGATTGCATAACCTTTTTCAAATAATGTATACAAATGGACTGTATTTGAATTGAAAAACGCAACCTGCAGAGTATTTGCACATTTAAACTGTGTAGACTGTAGACCGCAATACCAATGGCGCCCTGAGGGTCGTAAGCAGACGATAAGACTCAAAGAGAGAGTTATCAAAAAGGGCTAGTTTATTATCCCGTAAGGGTAACTCACTTTTATTTTGCAGTTGACTGCGGATGGCCTTGACTGGACAAAAAGTCTAGCTGAAGCCTCTTAAGCCGTTTAACAATTTTAAGCAGCGGGCCCAAGTGGGCACGCACCTCGATTCAGAACGTTACTGGATATTTCTGCCAGAACTGCTTTGGCGACGCTGCGCGAGTACATCTGGGCCGGGAGCCCTCCTACGGACATTCGTGTGCAAAACATGTGTAAAACGCTACACACTATATGCTTATTGTTATGCTGTTATGCAGCTCCATGTAGTGAACACATAACCATGCAACCCATTTGAACTTGCAGCTACGTACATTCTTGGTTTGATCTGAAAACGTCCTTTTAAAACTCACATTATACTAAAAGTTTTCTTTACAGCCGGTGACTCTGGGTCCCTGTTTCTCAACAGGTCTGGTGAAGAACCTCTCATTGTGAAGAAGAGGTCTGCAGCTGTTTTCGCCTTCTCCAGGTCGTAGTAACAGCTGTGTAGAAATCGGAGGAGCAGGCCATCCGCTGAAAGTAAGAGTTACAATATTTAAATAAATAAATAAGTTAGTAGTTACTTTCAACATCACTGTTCACGCTGTCAATGGAAGAAATTATAACGTTATTATCGACTATCGTTTATATCATTTAACTAAAGTGTGAATACGAAGGTTAAGTTCATTTGAGTATTTTTCCACAAATTATTTTAATTTAATGATCAGTTATAAATCGTTAAGACTAATGACTTATGTATAGATTAAGTTACGTTTAAGTAAAAACACACGTCTCTGTAACTGTTAAGTCTTGGTTGTAATTTCATGCAAGTTTTTCTTGAACTTCAGTCGGATACGTGGATAACTTTAACTAGATCCACAATTACCATACAACCTATGAGTTAACTACACCCAGAAAGCTCTCAGTTCCTGAAGAGTTGTATAAACAATACATTCAGGATGCTATTGCGGCTGCGACTATATTCGGTGATGCACAAAAA
Source organism: Hyposmocoma kahamanoa (assembly GCF_003589595.1). Classification (NCBI taxonomy): domain Eukaryota; kingdom Metazoa; phylum Arthropoda; class Insecta; order Lepidoptera; family Cosmopterigidae; genus Hyposmocoma; species Hyposmocoma kahamanoa. The sequence goes on from NW_020654289.1 coordinate 1,005,197, forward strand.
GATGGGTTTGCTGCTGTCATACAAAAGAGACTCCTGAGTATCATTTGGCAGGGTCCAGAGTTCATATCTTGTACTTTGGACTAAACTTCTTGTGTGCCGTTAACGTAATGATAAATATTTGTAATGCGGCGAATGGGAAGGCAGAGAACATCAGATTCATCAAAGTATATTTTCTATTCTATAGCTATTTCAACTATAATAAGGTATAAATTGCAATGCTCTTAAGACCGACCTTGGGGAATCGCGGCGCATTTCTCTCTGCATCTCAGTCCTCTGGCTGACCAATAGGGACGCATTGTACGAAACTATTTCAGAACGAACTAACTAACTGCTATTATAAAACATTGAATATTGATTGAAAGTTTGCAAGCCTGTTCTGGGTTCATACGTTTGTTTGTATCATTCATCTATTCTAATGAATAAACACAGTGGGATGCATCATATGGACTGGAAACTCGACACAACTTTCTAAACCGACGTTCATTGACGATGATGATGAACAAAATTTTGGATTCGCTTATAAAAAAACATATGTATAATAGTTCTTCTTCTCCTTTGTGGCCCCATCGAAATAATCGATGATCCCGCCAACGTGAAATTACTAAATACGGAAGTTTTGTAAACATAATATAAAAGTTGTGGCGGAGTACACCATTAGCAAGGTACCTCAATGTATAGTTGGAAATATTATTTGCACCAATTCGTCTTATCGATTCATCCAGTGAGCATAAATAATACCTACTATAATATCATTGGCTTCATCTAAAGATTCTAAAGAATACAATAGACAAAAGAATGAGTCGTCTCAGTAACACACGAGTCATCTGTACACGTGCCATCGGAATTTTACAAGGTTTAAAAAGTGCACAAGTGTACAAAGTACCTACTTACAGGTTTAAAAAGTACACAAGTGATGAGTAAAGAAATAATTCAAAACTAGAATTCAGAAAAAGCATTTAGCGCGCCGATAGCTCGTACGATGGACCAAGATCATTAAGTGCATGT
>NW_020654289.1:1006211-1034043 GCF_003589595.1 Hyposmocoma kahamanoa
GCGTGTCGCTTATCACCAGGGCTCTGCTTGTTTGTCCTGTCGTTTGATTTCATAAAAAAGTCCAAGTACTTATGCCGAACCACTGAGACTTAAGATCCATTATGGTGCAAGCAATCACTGGGTTCGTTTTCGAATTAACAGGTATTGAAAATGATTTACTCGATGTTGGCTTAATAATGTCTTCACAGTAAATAAATACATTAAATAATCAGCATACTAACCAATGAATCACGTCTGTAAACATCTTATATCTTCACACACTACTACTGATAAATGTTCTCAATAAAAACACACTTATCATTCACCATACACAATTTCTGTTCAATAATGTAGTTATTGTTTCACTTATTACAACTGAGGTAGTATAATTTATAATTAGTTTTCCTTTAAATATGTATTTCGTGATTATAAAATATGTTAGACAGTGTTTTTTGTTTATTAAAAACTAATGTGACACAACTAAATAATAGTTCACTAAATCCAGTAGGCTGCGGTGATTAGTCAGTGTGACAAGTACATGGGAGCTTCAGTGGATTATTTTTCATCAATAATGCATAACAATAGTGAAAATTGCTTATGCATTCACTGCTCCTCTCACAATGCATAGAAAATAGTAAGTGTTGAATATGTTAAATAACACATTTAATTATACAGTACTTGCGATGACATAGAGGCTATTATCGTTTAATTATCTACTTACATACCTCAGGAAGTCTAGAAGGACATATTGAATCAAGTAATCAGTAGATTTTTTTTCAATTTAATGTTCAATGCTTGTTACAACTCTTTTATGTTTGCGTAATCATTAGTTGTTGATTGAAATTCTTTGAATGAAATATTTTTTGTAATGAACGTCATACAGTAATGGTTATGATTACTATTTGAAGTACAGAATAGAGCTCTTCATTAAAAACCTATGTTATACTTAATATCTTAAACTGTATGAAAATTATCACCATGTATATCCCCTCTCAGTCCTTCCTTTAAGCTTCGCGTTGATTTTGGGTAAAATGTATCTGTGTGGGAATAAATTTGAAACTAAAATATGTTATAACTGAAATTAAAAAATATTTTTATCAAGACTTTAACAAAATTCAATATTAATTTTGGATGATTCTTAAGTTGATTCCAATTAGATAAAACTGTTCTCGTAGCAGGTCAAGGCATTTTTAAATTTTAATTTGTGAGTTGAAGCATTACTCATAACAGTACTACTGTTGAACAACCTACTTAACATTTAAACAAAGAATTCATACACATGTGTAATTAATTTCAATAAAGTATTTGAAATATTGAGTAAAATCTGCTTACAACTTTGGTTACAGATATGTTCTTTACTGAGTTGTCATGTTGAAAGTGCAGATCAAACATTAATTATTTTATGACAAGCATCATAATAGAAGCACATACAAATAATAAAAATTTGTGCATATTGTACAGACCTCTCATATAGTCATTGTCTGAGCTATACTTTTGACTGCAAGGAGACTTTCACTTTTAGACTGAATGCCAATAACGGTTAGTATGATTCACAGTCAGTGTGCTTACATGACAGTGCATGTATCAGAAGCAAGAAAACACCATTTTGTCTTGTTAACTTGATGTAGAACAGCATTCCAATATCACCTGGTTTTTATAGAAATTAACAAGCAAGAGATATTTTTTGGATTCCTCATTCTGTCGTAATTTATTTATTTGGTTGGCTTTTATTTATGCTGTAAATTACTTCCTGAATTTATTTAACATAATGTGGTTTGGTTATATTTTACATATATATTTTTTGTGGTTAAACTGTCGTGAGTTATTGTGCCCGTGCCTTTAAAGATTTCTGAAGTATTAGTTCCCACTGATGGGCACGGGTTTCCTTAAAGGAGAGACTAAGGCAATATTTGCAGAGCAAAAAGAAAGAACAATTTTTTCTTTCAGTGGCTTTGCATAATATGTAGTTAAAATATAAATACTATTTATTTTAAATCTGTTTTAGATTATCTGTCTACTATGCTTTTCTAAGCTTTGTATTTATTTCTAATAGAAACGTAAGTTTTACAAAAAATTAAAAGAAAAAAATACAATTGTTTCTCTGTTCCTACTTCTAACAACGCTTTTTCTAATTTTGTACAAGACCAATATTTGCTCAATGAATATTAAATAATACTATTTGTATTTGCATTATCAGCGAGGCCATCAAATTAACAGGTCTGAAAATTCGTCTTTTCATGTGACATAGACAGATTAATTTTCTTTAAATTTAGCTTTGACTTTCGACATCTTTATTATTTGTTTTAAAACTTTGAAATTCCGCAACTGTTATATTATCATTCTATTTCAATGATTCTATATTATTGTTTATTTAACGACCTCAGTGGCTAAGTAGTTGAAAACTGTGGGCGTTTGATGAGGCAGTCCTGGATTCAATTCCAGAACCAGAAGCTTTCGAAATTGGTTCTGGTCTCTGTTCTTATTTATTAGTGTTATTTTGGGTCTGTTTTAAAATCTCGTCTGCCCTATAGCCTAAGCGCTTACTTCTTCCAAATCCGAGACTATAACTATATAAAACGCGGATGTACTTCGGATGTCGCTTGTGCACTTAGTCCGATTCGAATACGAGAAAATACAAATATCCTAAAATGATTACTGTGACATTTCGGACCGTCATTTTCCGGATTCGGAACTGATGCGAATCGGACGTATTACGCAAAAGCTCTTGTCAATTTTTAATTGGGAGTATACAAATTAATTGTTTCAAATCCATGTATCAATGTGTACCTGGGGGTCTTCTCTCGTCTGACATCCGTCCAAAACAATTACTGTCAAATAAGTAATCGAACTTAGTACCTGTGTAAATATTTGTAGTGTATATATTTTCCGCTTCGGGTAAGTTTTTCATTTTTTAACCTGGGCGACGAGCCCCCCGATGACCGTGGAGGAACAGTGCCTTCAGTGGGCCTAAATATAGATAAAAAATATCTTCGCTTGAAGCGAGTGCAGTAGATACGGAAGATGGTGCCCGCAGTGATGGCGGGCGCAAAAATAGGAAACGCATTTTGGGAACATTCTTAAAAAAAACTCGACAAAATTAAAAGATAAAGTCAAGTATGAAGCTTCATTCGCATCATGCATCTTTTAATTTGGTCGAATATTACTTATTTGACAGTAATTGTTTCGGACAGATGCCGGACGGAGAACGGAAGTTGACCCCCTGGTACTAAACTTAAAACCAGTGTTGCCAGACGTTTCATTACAAAAAGTCGAGTTGTCCATTTTGGTAATTGTCTTTATTTTGTATTTTATCATACACACATACATATACTTCACGCCTTTTCCCCATCGGGATAGGCAGAGACAAGTCTTCCATTCGCTACGGTTCTGACACACATCTTTCGACTCATCAACATGCATCAATGCTTTCATACACGCTCGTCGGTTAAGGGTACTCTGGCCTGGCCCTTTAGGATGGCCTTAATTTGGTCCTTACCAACTTACCTTGCCTTGCTAATTTATTCATCAAGAGTGACTCCAGCCATACTTCTCAAAGCTGTCATTTCTACTGCATTAATTTTACTTAATCACACGTACTTTCTGTCAAAACTTTCAAAGAATTGTCCATGAATAAGTTGAACAACCATGGCGAAGTTACACATCCCTAACATCTTTTCCGATATTGTACCAGTTAGTGTAAGCACCATTTATTCTGAGACAGGCACTGGAATCCTCAAGAGACTAGACTGCCGTCCACCCCATCCACACAGACACCACCACACAGACAATGTCGACCACAATTCTTTCCTTTATATTCTGTCATAGGCCTTCTCCAAGTGTATAAAAGCGCAATAGACTGTTTGCCTTTTTGCCAAGAATTTTTCGGTTGTACTTCGCAAGGAGAAGACCTAATCCATACATCCCATTCCTCTTCTAAATTCCGCTTACACGTCCCAAATTTTTTCTTTCGATTCTTTCATCACTCTCTGAATATGAATACCTTTGCATAAAATTTGCCGACAATGCTGAGAAGACTGATTCTGCGGTAATTTTTGCAGTCTTGCTGCGACCCTTTTCCCTTATATATAATAATTGTACGTTGACAACCTTGCCCCAGTCTCCTGGCACTCGACCGCTTGAAACAAAGGTTGAAAATGCGGTGTAGCTGACTAGCGACCACACCCTGTCTAGCTCTCAGCATTTCAACAGAAATTCTGTCATGTCAGCTAAAGCTAAATCTGGTAAACCAGATTTCATACTATTCATTGCTTTCATAATCTCCGGTCGACGACGACGGTCTGAGCCTGCATTTGTACTTCTTCCTTCTGAAGCAAACTTTCAAAATACTCCATCAATCTCTTTAATACGCTGATTTTTTGCAGTTGCGAGGTTGTGATTTTGCCTCTAGCTGTTCTTTTAGACTTCCAACTTCCAAACCACGTAATGTTGCTTTGAAAGTCATCAGATAACCTTCTGTCAACTTCGTCTTTCTGGCATTGTTTCTTCCTTTCCACATCTTTCGCTACATCTTTTCTTTTATACTCTTTCCTTGCCTCGTTTACATCCTCTTTCATTGCCTTTCGTATTGTATTGTACTTTATCGTAAGTTTGTTTTTTTATACTTTTGGCACATGTGAACCGTATAAACTATTTTTCTTCCTTTCAATGGTGGTTCGCAAGTCAATTAGTGTTAAGGTTGAAATATTTAGCGGCGGTAGTCCAGTGTGGGAAAATGGTTACTTCTCACTTGTGAGGTCGGTGGTTGCGTGTACCTATGACTTTAATTTGTGAATTGTCATTAATGATAAAGAAAGACATTGCGATGAAACCAGCACTTCATAGATGGATCACAACCCATTTAGAGTGGTTACACACGCCGACTTTCAGCAATCGCGCGTTTGTATCGATGCAGTCACGCGCTTGCATCGCGTTTGAGTCGTTGCTTAAGCTCGCCGTGTGTAACCGCTCTTAATTGCGATAAAGCGAACAGCTAAGTACAGGTGAAGACTGAAAATAGTAAAACTGCCTTTAACTTTCCGTCCACATCCTCAATTGTATTTTCTATTAGTTTTTAAATAAGTAACACACACTCTAAAAATGTACTGTATTTTTTTGTATGTATGTTAAGCGTTTACTCCGCCGTTATCGCATCGTTATTTGAGAACCGACTTTGATGATTCTTTTTTTGTTGGAAACCTTACGGAACCTTAGTATAGGTCCCATTTAAATTTGAAGAAAACAGCACACAACAACAACAGCACGAACTTTTGAGGACGGTGTTTAGAGGTTCTTGTGAAAGAGTTCGTCCAGAGAAGTACTACCTTACCTATTTCTGCCGCCAAGCAATAATGTGAGCATTACTGCTTTTCGGTTTTGAGGGGTTAAATATGGAACTTGTCAACTTATGTCTCAGGGTGACAGACGCAGTGGCAATGTCTCTCAGATCTTTGCGATTTTAAACTCCAACAGTAATGGACATGTGTGTCGCTTACCACGAGGCGCACCACTTGTTCCTGACACCACTTGGTATCGTGAAAAAATCCCTTGGAAAACGAGTCTCCAACCCACATTGGGCCACCATGTCTGATACTGTTGTGAGAAGTATAATGAGTTGATAATTAATGTTAAGGTTTTCTGATAAAGCTAAAAACTTACGTGATATTGTAGGGAGCATACAATCATGATAATGAAAAAAGAAATGCCGTTATCATCATTCGTACAACAAAAATTAATGAATAACGTTTGAGAATCCGTACTGAAGTTGATAAGATAAATATTTTTTTACATATTTGTTGCTTATTATGTCCAGCAGTGAATGCGTATACGCTGATATCATTATATTTGTTGCTTTATAGCAGCAGGCTTCAATAAAATAGACAAGTAAAACTATGATCTTCTAATGATGAATAAATATATCTTATAGAGCATTTTCTTCTACAAACAGATAAACATTGGTGTCAAGAATTTATATTTGTGCCACCAAGTCTGGTTCCTAAAGTTACTTCTCAGAGAAACCCATGAAGGTAAATCGGTTGCTTCCTGTACAGGAGGTCCGAATATGAGTACGATAACTGATATAAGAGCGGTGGTAGCCTAGTGGAAAAATGGTTGCTCTTAATCGAGAGGTCGACGGTTCTAATCGCTAGTGCGAAATGCACAAATTTAATTTCTAATTTACGTATATTTGTGAATGTTTACAACAAAACATCAACCCATTTATAAGTTCCACTGCTAGGCACGAGTCGTCTCCTCTCAGGCGAAGGTTTAGGCCATAGTCTACAACGCTGGTCCATCAGGCACCTTCTTCAACGCGCAGGTTTCATCACGTTGTTCTAATTCACCGAAAAGTTAATAGTAAATTTCAAATAAATTTAGAACAGAATAAGAATACAATAAACATGTATTATAACTCCACAACACATAGATACAAACAAGAGTATGTAATGTAATAATAAAATAGTAATACTTAGACGAAAAAAAGAAAATAAAAAAATACAAAAAGTAGAAAAAAAAACACCAAAATAAGGCAAAACAGACAAAAAGCAACAAACAAAATATACAATAAAACTAGTACAAGTTTGTTCTGTCATTTGTACAATTGTCGCGTACGCAAAACCTCATTCAGCTTATGCCACAGCCATAACTGGACTGTGGCGCTGGTTTTCAATGAGCTTTAAGTTTAATTTCGCACATAAATTCCGAAAACCTCAGAGGCGCGAGGCTGGATTCGAACCCACGGCCTCTGCTTGAGAGGCGGTAGGTCAAACCATTAGGCTACCTCGGTTTGTGACTGTGTAGTAGAAATAAATCCCGGTAACAGTGAAGGACAACGTCTTGATCGTGTATTTATTACGTCGCAATCTGCACGTCTAAGAGTCGTATTCTAGAACTCTACTGAATGCTCAAGTCAGGATTTGAGCATGGTTTAAAGCACTCGAAATCATACTCAAGTACCTGCCATTAGGGTCGTATTTCCAGTGCTTGTGTTTCCAGTGCAATCCTGACTTGAGCATTGAGTAGAGTTCTAGAATACGACCCTAAGTTTTACAACCCCTGGAAAATGTATGAACCCCCTAACCCACCTAAACCCCCTCGTCAGGGGAAACCCATGACTATCAGTGAGATGCGTAATATAGTGATGGTTGATAATTATGCTGCAGTCAACTAACTGAGACGCGAGTAAATGAAATGTGGTCAAATACCCGTGTTAAGGATTATAAGATAGAGCTCAAAATGCTCTATATAATAACTTTTTTATAATAAATAACCGACCTCAAAAGTTCGTGGAATTCCATCTATTTGCCAAGTTTTATTGAAATCGGTTTCCGGAAGTGCACAAAACCGGATACATCCCCTAGTTAGCCTCCCTTGGAGGTGGAATATTTTCTTCAAATGTAAATAGGACCAATGCTGAGGTTACCCTCTTTCCAACAAAAAAATAATCATCCAAATCGGTTAACAAATGCCGACTAATTGCGTAACATACACACAAAAAAATACAGTCTAATTCAGAACCTCCTCCTTTTTTTGTCCCTCCAGCCGTTTAGGTTATTGGGAACTGGAGAAACGTCGTTTTTCGGCGTCGGGAAGTGAGCGTGCCTTACAGCTCCGTCACCAATTTGGAGACGGTAGAGGTAGAGGAGATTTGGTAGTGGACTTAGAGTCGACGTCTTAGCGGTGGCAACCGCTAGTTGTACAGCGCGCAACGGAAAGTGAGCGTGCCTACAGCTCCGGTACCTACTCGTATTTTGAAAATATGGAGGCACTAGCCTCTCGAGAACCGGATGAAATCAAGTGACAGAGGTCAGAGACAACCCTATACACTGGCTGATCTGGGGTCAGAACCTGAACTTATAAGGTTCCTGTGCGCGGACAGATTATAGTGCCCTTCTCGTATACCCTAAGGGTCGGTTTGGAGGGTCACTATAATCAAAACTAATGTAGAAAGATATGGGGCTGCTCCCGTCACCCTGAGACATAAGTTGACAAGTCCCATGTGTCTGTAATTTCACCAGCACCCTTACCCCTCCAAACCGGGGCTTAGTAATGCTCATTTACTGCTTGGCGATAGAAATAGGTAAGGTGGCAGTACCTCTCTGGACGAATTCTTTCACAAGGAGCTCTACTGCTACTAAAGCACCACTTAATAAACCATGAAATGGACGTGAAAAATTCGAAGAAATGGTGAAGTACATGGGCCCCGCAGTGGCACGTGCAGTAAAGTTACCAGTTAGCATTTAAATTTCATTTCATTTCCTTCGTAGACGTCCAATAATATCCTAATTGCTTTTCAAATTACCTTCATTGAACACTGAACTAAATTACAGGCTTAGGCCCAACTAAAGGTATACATAACAAAACTTAACCTAACAAGATTAGGCTTGTGACAAATTGACTGTCTGTTCGACTAGCTTGATTTGCTCGGCAGTGTTGCTGTCAATGTAAACTATTATAAAACAGAAAATTATCTAGCTGATGAAGCAATCAATCTATTAAAAAAGGTGTAGGCTGCATCTACGATACGCAAGGCCAAATGTGTAACAATAGCTACGTGTAACATCCATTGAAAGGAAAAGGGAATGCTATTATCAAACAGGTTTACACATTTGACAAAAGGGATTAATAAATTCAAGAGTTTCCGCGTACAGAATTATAGAATAAAGAAAGAAAGAAAATAATTTTATTTGTTTACCACAATTGACACTACAAAAGGGAAAAAACGAATCAAAACATTGAAAAGTAAAACTAGAATAAAAAATGGTAAATATATATATGTCTTTGATGCATCTCACAATGTTACAATTTAATGTTATGAATATTACTTTACATACAGCACACAGACACAATGAAACACAGACTTACTTGACTTGACTGCAAAAAATTGTGATGCCAAACCTTTTTAAAATTAATGCAATTGAAACAATATAACTTTTAAGAGCTCACCCAATGTGCTCAGTAGCCCTAAACACAAAACTTCTAAAACGTTTGCTGTAAATTTTATAATATGTACGTTACGTCACTGTTTCACCGAAAGTGCGATGCAACGACGTCGAATTAAAATTAGTTAAAACATCTTCGAAAAAATCTTCTACACTGTAAAATTTATTACCCAATAAAAGAAGTTTCAGTCGGGTATGAAACATTTCGTTGTTTGTCACTTCAGATTTGCTGCGTATGTGTTCGTAGAATCGAAGATCGATTACTCGCGAGTTTCTAGTTGCGAATTCGGTACGGAGGGCAACTGATTTTAGTTTTCCCGCATTTCGCAACGCCCGGCCTCCGCCATTACATCCCTTGTAATCGTAATATGACGAAAATGGAATTTCATTTCATATTTTCAAAATTCTTTCACCATTGCACTTGCCTCAGTCGACTCTGTCTATATTTAAATTTTAAGCAGACGTAATTCATAAACACCGGAGTTTTTGCAAGATTTGCGTTTTAGAATTCTTCCATTTGAAAATAATTGAAAATTCTTTTTCTGCGTTTGAAATTTTAAATTTTCTGTTGAGATAAATTTCAAACACATGCATCGTAAGTTTTTAGACGAACAAAAGAACTGTAAACACGCAACCTACGTGTCTCGTACACTGATGGAATTCATTGCACTTGCCGAGATTATTTTGACACCAACATTACATGGGTCGTATAACCCACTGACTCGCAAAACTGCCGAAAACATTTCACGAACTGCTTTCCCGACTCAATGTGTTGAAAGGGAATCTGTCGATTAACCAATACTGGGGGAAGAAAGGGCGTAAAAGTGAATTTAATAAAAAAATATATTTAAGTTAGGCTACTATAAACTGTTATAATTCTTTTTTTTAATTATTTCTAATAATTCGACAGAATAAAAAAAAGGATGTACTTGAGATAAATTTTACTATATCATAGTCCTTCAATCTGTCCACTTAAAATTTAGTTATTCGCAAAAAAAAAATTGTGACGTAAACATTATAGTTATTAAAATAAAAAATAGGAACAAAACCGTTAATGAATTATTGTTTTTCATTCGTCTTGAAGTCAGTACTTTGTGGTTCGACTTTTACGTCTTTTCTTCTTCGAAGTATCGATTTGATCCTGAGTTATTGAACCGGTCTTTCGAATATCTATTTCCGTTTTGACTCCACACGGAGCACTTTTGCCACTATTCAATCCTTTGCAGGCCACCGTCTCCGCCAAACCCGCTACAAGACTTTTGCACATTAAAATAATAATTAGAAAATGCTTTATCTGAAATAATATTAACACTTACGTGGACAGTAACGGCATTTACCGTAAAATTCAATATCAGAATGTGATAGCACGGGGTACCCCGTTTCGCTATGTGGATCTAGAAAAACAGGCTTAGCAGTGCTATTTCCAATGGCTTTCTGTATAGTTACCGTCTACTGCTTCTCTATAGAGCAGTATTAACAACTTAACTGACAAAATCCAATGATTTACATATATTTTATATTAAATAAGTAAATAGAAGCACTACGGCGCATAGAAAAGTCGTAGTAACATTTTTGTGTGCAATATTATTTAAGAGTCTGTACAACCTCAAATGGCTTTATTTGATTCCGTATAACATGAAAGTGTATAATAAATCACTTTGAAAAAAAAAATATGTATGGAGTATACAATTTTTTACTACACTGTGTGAAAGCAAGATTCGTAAAAGTTTTCACGATAGAAAAAAACGCAAACTTACCACGAAGTTTTACAAGAAAACCGCTGTATTCAATAGGTACCAATGTTTTTTTTATAGCAACTGAACTACACAGAACACGTATCGTATACGATATACATTTTTCAAATGGCTTTAAACTAAACCTGGGTATTCAACTAGGGAAATCCCTTGTTCCACTAGGAACGGGAATCCGGCACGGGACTTCTTCATCTAACACCCACTTAATCGCTGGGCCACTGAGATCGTCCGCGTTATACAGACATTGTGTTGTAATGACATCAAAGTGTTTTAAAATCTTTTTAAAGTAAACATTCGAGTTTGAGTCAAGATCTTGAGTTACAATTCCGTTATATGTCTGCATAAAGTCGTGACCGTATTTTGAGTATGCTCTAGGTTTTAAAAGACCGTGCAACCTTTTATAGTTGACAAACTTGGCCTGTATTTCACCCTAAGGATTCGGTCTACAAATTTGAAGGACATCGTTGATTCTGAAGAAACTTGGAAAAACACAAACGCGTCAATCAAGACTTGTTAATGTGTGTGCTTGTGATAGAAACACTGATAAATAGAACGAGAGAAACTTAGACATTAATTATAAACAACAATTTATACTTAATCTGACCTAATCAGCATTGGATAAAATATAAACTTATCATAAGAGATAACCTTACAGTAAAATATACTAATAATTCTCTTGATTAGTAAACTTCGAAGCCACAATCAAAAGCAATTTATTTTAAAAATTAATTCGTTCATTTGCGTTATAAAGAACTAATAAGGTACATTTCAAACTGACCAATCACAAAGCGTTAATATCCCGTGAAATGCAGTTAGAAATTCGACCAATCACATGGGTTTAATATCACGTGAAATGGAATAAGCAATTAAAACTTACCAATCACATGGATTTAATAACGTTAAGGTAGAATAGTAGGATATTTTGTTTCGTTTACGATCGGACCGCCGCGCCGCCGCAGCCGCCCGACGCGAAACGCCCAACGTGTTTTTCACTCTTATCACAAGGCATAAAGCTTTTTTTGTACCGGCTTGATACGATTCCATGTCTTATAAGTGTGGTAAGTCCCATAACCTGAACAGATCCAGTGATATTGACCTTCGCTTTGTATTTGTTTCAAATAGGAACTTAACATAAAAATATACAAAGAAAAAAGAAACTATTGTTCTCTCTACTACTTCTAACAACGCCTTTTCCTACCTATCCGTACCTACTGTCTTATTTGTAGTAGTGTAATACTGTCAACATGTGCTCAATGAATATAAAATACTACTATTTGTATTATATAAGCTAGGCCATGAATTTAACAGATCTGAAAATTCTTCTTCCCGGATACCGATACAAAATGCGACGTTTTAAAGCAATTGACGAGATTTTTATTATGCCTTCTTGTATTTGCAGCGCGACAGGTGCAGTGGGCGGGCGCGCCGGCGTCGGCGGCAGCAGCGCCATGCACACGTCGCGGCACTCCGTCACCTCGTCCTCGGGCGTTCTCATGGTTGGGCCCAACTTTCGAGTAGGCAAGAAGATCGGCTGCGGCAACTTTGGGGAACTCAGACTCGGTAAGCAACGCCCACATACGAAATGCGCTATACTCGACTGTTGATTCAGTAGAAAACCTTACGTCACGTTGCTATTGAATAGACAACCCTTTTACTAAAAATCACAGCAGACAAGTCTCTGCCCCGTGTAAATTCACGTGAACCATTACAAACTATACTTACGTATATTTTGTAAATGTATTTTTCATCACATAAGCTCGTATTGTTTACGAGATCGTAATGTCCTAAATTATGCCCACGGGCTTTTTCATTACACTACCTATTTTTTTTTTTACGTCAGGATTAAGCAAAAAGTTTTTACGAAACATCTGAATATATTTCGCATTATTAACTTGAAGTATAAAAAAAACTAAACATCTGCAATTTAACTGTTTCTTCAAAATTTATTTTCTGAATTCAAATTCTGCAGTACTTTTAGAATTTGGGAATTATTTATTTTATATTCAATACATTGTGCTGCATGCGTTTGTGCCTTTTATAACATGAGTTCGAGTTCTATTATCTATGGAAAAATAGCTAGCTAATATAATCTGTTTTAAAAAAAAAGTAAAAAAATACCGTAATTTGCAAAATCAGTAAATGTTGTGTTATTATGCGATATTATTTTGACTTTTCATGAATTTCCTGAATATGGTATCAGGAATTTCATGAAAAGCCTCTCCGCTAGATTTAACTATATGTTCGTGCAAAATTTTTAAATTTTTATATGACACTTCATCTTCAACGATGCGGCAGGATTTCCCACATTTATTAACGAATTTTAAATACATAATTGTTTCATCAGGTCGTGCTTGTGGTCGTCATAGATAGTGGTTTAGGAAAAATAATAGAAATACAAAATCAGTTTTTTAATAACCCTGTCTTTTTGTGCCAATAATAAGACAGAAATTATAAAATATTTGCTTACTAAAGATACCTGGGGATGGTGAGAATTAGATCTTTGCGATTTAAAGCTCTGAGTGTCACTGCAACTGTTATGGACAGGCGTGTAGCTTACCATGAGGCACACGACTTGTTCGTCCCGTCACTGTCCCGATATTATAAAAAAAGCGTTGCGTCACAGGGTGACGGGTGCAGATTGTGAAACATTTTGAAAGTTAAATGCATTCCCTATGTTTTGGTTTACCGTTACTTAATAGGCGCACCTAATAGAATCCCGTATAAAACAACGCGTTTCGTGCAACGTGTCATTCAAATCACTCGAATTTATAGAGCTATCAAATTGCGGTATTAAAAGAGCAACATTGTATGTAATGTCATTGACCACGGTGCAGAGACCGGTGCGAACATCCTATACCTAACAATAATCATACGTAGATGATCGCGAACCATTAAACAGGTATTATTATCCTAAAGGTAACCAAGACAAAATTGCTATTTAGCATTCTTTTTTATTAATTTGCTGTTATGACCTTGGATTCAAGTACTTCTGTCGAAGTATTAGAGATAATAGACAGAAAGTAATATAAAATAGTAATAGCATAGCAATAGATTTTTTATCTTCAGTTTTACTGTACTGTCCCGTGTTGCCATTGTAATTTTTTACTTAAAAAAATATTTCATTCATTCATTCATTCATTCATCCTACATTAGGCGTTCGTAAGTTTTCCCAAAAAACAAATACGCAGAATTATGATGAATGATTCTTTTTTTGTAGCGTTAATAAATAGAAACAGCACAACCGAAATTGTTTTGTGTAGTTTTTGAAATAAAAATAAATTAACCTTATTTTATTTAATAAATTTGAAGCGGTATTTATTTATTATTGACAATCAGCTCGCGTAGCTTATGTACCTTCATTTTTACAATTCATTTATTTATTTGTAATATATAGGCATTGACTTAGGTCAATGTACATATGTTATAAAGGTGGTATAAGAATTCATTTTGAGTCGCTATGACCAGTCTTGCGGCATTCAAAGTATGCATAATTTTTATGCAGACAGTTGTGCAATACTTTCTATACTACTTATGGATTTGAATAAAAATCACAAAATTAAAATAATAAAATGTAATAATGATAAAAAAAACAGTACTATCTAATCTCCAATATGTTAACTAAATCGAGTCCGGACTCAGATAGGTCAATGCAGAGACAAGATGTGTAAATAGCGGTTCAGTTAGCTAATCTAACTAATCCAAGGTGACTGCGGGGCTCCCACAGTCCATGCAGCATTTGCTGGTGTGCCCTTGCGACTGGGAATAAGCAGATCTGACAAACCTCTTTGCCCTCTTCCACTCGTATCAGGTTTGCCCTCTTCCACTCGTATCAGTCTCATCATGAATTCCCATTTATTCTTAGTAGTTTTTACTTGGCACTTTTGGAGGACATCCTTTGTTATCGAGATTACCTGGAGATCTAGTGGTGACAAATGTGACAAAATTCTATTTAATATGGAAAACGACATTATTAATTTTTTTGTACTTTTATTTATTTAGTCAGTTTCCCAAAAATGTTACATTTCGTGTTTAGTCACATTATTTTAAGGGCGCGATATGAATATGCTCATACTTCTTTAAACTACGTTATATATAACCTTGTTCTTGTTAGTGTGCCGCTTCTCTACGAAGGCTGGCGACCGTCATGGCTATTCTCATTTTTGAAGTTGCCACACGAAAGAGGGAACGTGTGTTAGGCGTAACCAGTCTCTCAGATTCTTCAAACACGAGGTTTTCTTTTTGGCTCGACTACGCTTTCCTTGGATTTTCACCTGCATTATTAGTTGAAGTTGCAACATCTATTGCCCCTCATCACGGGGCCAAAATACTGCAGCTTCCTTTCTGAGTATTTCCGACTTTTTTCTCATTCGACGAAGAACCTCAACATTGGTGATCTTTTGTACTCACGTTATGCCAAACATCATTTGTCAGTTTGAGCATAATGCTGAGGTCAAGGTCCAACACTCCATACCAAACAGCAAGATACTGAAGACATAACAGCGGCCCAAACGCGTGCGGAATTTAAGGTTGAACCTTCTACAACACAAAATCTTTTTCATTTTCATGAAGGCACTTCGTGCCTATTCGATGGTAATACGAATATATACTCGTAACCTGATGAACTATTTTATTTTGAACCCAACGACAAGATACCGTGAGTTCGAATTCGGGCTCGCACCTCTTGAGTTACTCGGAATTTATGTGCGAAATTTACCATGAGCTTTTCGGCGAAGGAAAACATCGCATCGTGACGAAACCTGGACGTCGATGAAGATTGACAATCCTGGAAAAACTGAAGTCGCAAACCCGCATTAAACCTCGCCTGAGATGGGATCCGTGCCCAGCGGTGGGACTTATAAATGGGTTAATGACTATAAAAAAATGTATAACCTTAAAATAAGACGGTCTAAGATGTTTATATAACCAAATACGGGGCGCAATATTTCATCTTAAATAATTGAAAGGTTACGACAAAGTCATTATCAATAGCAATCTGATACAATATGGCATAGCTATCCTTACCGGAACTATCTAGGATTTATCAGCAATTGGTGACGTCAGCGAATAGCTATGACACGAACCGCAGCATTCATTGTTTTGTTTACGGGTGCTGATTGTGGAATACTTAATGATAGACCGTTTCTTGTCAAGGTCCTAAGACGATCGAGTCGCGGCCGCAACCTTGCGAAAGTGCGCATCGGATCTAGCCCCGAGCCGTTGGTCAAGGCGACACTATACACGCACGAATTCGCGCTAATCTTGTAACCCAAAACAATAAAAATAAAAGTTTCCAAGAATAAAACGGCACACTTCCTTGCAAAGGCAAAATTTACGAGAAATGTCTGTGTAAAGTAGTTTGATTCAATCACATCTCTGTCCTCCTAATCATAACTAACGTAATCGACATTTCTAGCGAAATTGAGTTATTAACACATCTGGGATCACCGAAACGAGATCTATGACCCCCTCTAATCAGGTTTTTTAATATCTGATTTAGTTTCAGTTTTATTGTTGAGGCGAGTCACCTGAGGAAAAGCGGGCAAAATTATTTTGCTAGAATAAATGGTTTAGGTTTATTAAGTCTTACTAAAACTATCCAATACGCCTAAGGCTATTGTCTAAAGAATGTGCTAATTTGTTACATGACAGGGTGTACTTCACGCGATCATATAAAATCCTGAAAACAGGCTCAAATAAAAGTTTAAAACGTATTTAAGAAAATGATATTTAACTTTACACATAATTTTTATATGTAGACATTTTTCTTTAAGTACTACAGAGAACGTGCTAAATTTTGGTTTTTAACTGAAGCCCTGTAGTTATTAAATTCACATTTATCCCAAAATTACCCAGTGGTTTAAGAGCTCTCATGCCAAAAAAGTTTTGACGTTGGCTCCGCCCAAATTTGTGAAACAAATATATGCCTGAAGTTCGCGTGACATGCGACAGGAAATGTTGAATTTTGCGCATTAAAAGTACCAAATTCGTTTTAGCGGAATAACTCTAAAACTAAAGGGATTAAAGAAAAATCCGTAGTGACAGTTCTCGATCATGCATAAATTGTCTAATTTTTGTCCTAATAACCTGTAGCATTTCGAGGATGAATCGAAAAAATGTGAAAATTAGGTCATTTCGTGATTTTTATCTATCTAGGAAACTTTATTGTTTTATGTTTCTGATTAGTGTCTATGCTTGAATATATCGTGTAGTTACTCATATAATATTTTATTTTTAACTCTAAAGTGGATATACCCCTCTAAAATCAAATCGAAGATTAGGAAATTTTCCTCTGCTCCCTCTTAACAATGCGCCGCGTCGCCCGCTGCCGCGTCGCTTGTCGACGTCGGATCTGTGTCAAATTTTCTTCGCCTGTATCACATGTACACTCGCTTTATTTCAGAATTTATTTTTTTACAAATGAAATTAAAGCCATTCGAAAATTTATATCGTATACTTTAATCATTGTTATATATATAAAGTACCTATCGAATACAGTGGTTTTCTTGTAAAATTTCGAAGTAAGTTTGTGTTTTTTTTTCGTTTCGTCGTTTTCACATATAATAATCAGTAAAATGCTCAATTTTACTGTATATTTTTTATGAAATGATTGATTCAACGCTTTGACTGTTATGAGGAACCAACCAAAGAGTATAAACTCTTAAGCAAAAGCAGCGTAATTGACATTTTTTTAGGTGACAATAAAACTTAGGTGCCAATATCTCGAAAGTTACCGAAATGTAAATGTGTTACTTATGACAAGGCGGGCAGATCTTCCTTACGCACGAGGCAAATTTTCATACCAACGTATTTTCAGTATAGCACTTTCACGACTTGAGCTTGTACTTCGTGTAGACTCGTTCTTTCAATTCATGAATAAAAAAGGTAGACGTCTGAGGATTAAAAGGAAATGTTAGATTTCAAACGGCGAGTAAGATCCTGTGACCGGCTAAATTATCAGAAACGGCACTTGAGTATAGGTGCGATGTATGGGGCGTGTCGACGCGTTAATCAAAAATCTCTCACTAGATGCCACTAGCTGCGACGAATGCCGAAAGTCAGTATAAAGATCTGTATAAATTCATTGTTTCGGCGGCTGTGTGACTTTGTGGCACCCTCTTGTTGAAACCACACGTTAGTGATCTCCATATCATCAATTGAGTTGTTAATATCACTCGATATCGTTAATCCATTGACCCTAAACGCATTTCCAGCCAAATTTTCGAAAAAAAAAACCCAATGCCAACGGCACCAGTCGCACAGCCACCAAAACAATGAATTTATTGCAAACCAAATTTCGCGATCGCATCGCATCGTTAAGTGGCCAGCTCGATCAAGTGATTTAACACCGCTGGATTATTTTTTATGGGGTAATGTAAAAGACAGAGTCTATACGGAGCCTATCGTGTTTATTGCAGCCTTAAAACTCAAAATTCGTGAAGTGATTAACGAAATAGACCCACCATTTTGCTAAAAAGTGATTAAAAACTGTAATAAAAGAATCGACAACTGTAACTGTGGTCGTGGTGGACATTTATCACATACCATTTTTCATTCGTAATTGCCAAACCATACTTTTTTTTTAAATTTATTGTTTTATTTTGATTTACAAAACAAAGTTCTTGTTGAAGAACCCTTTATAACAAAAACACATAGGAGAATTTCGACGAATCGGTAACTGGACCCGTGGTTCGATCGCATGTGTTCGATTTTTGTATGCATAATCATAACAAAACTAGTAGACTAGAAAACTAGAAGTTCACAAAAAAAAAACTCATTAAATTGCGTATTGTTATTATCCCATCTATGTAACATTATGGTAAATGCAATAAAGAATTGAATTGAATTAAATTGAATCGGGCACTGATATTGTATAGAAAATTACTATTGAAATAAGTCATCGCGTTAATAGTTTGTGGACGTCCTTTCTTTTAGTTTTATCGATCCGTACACAAGTGTTGCCCACCAGATTGTTTGTATTGTTTCGGTTTATTTTTAAGCTCTAATTAGGACGTGGCCATCTTATTTCCACTTGGGGCCGCTAAATATAAAACTTATTTTAATCCTACTGCGACAGGAGTATTTTTAATAAGTGATTAGTATATTTTGTCATGACTGGTAAATATTTGTTTTAAGATTCTTACAAATGTTAATATGATATGGCGAAATGTTTGGCACATATCTAATCGTTAACCATTCGTTGAAAGTTATTTTGGAACCGCTAATAAGTGGTTTAGTGCTATAATTTGTTTTAGCCGAATTCATTTAAATAACTCGAGTTATTAGGTTTTTGCGAATTATACACATTGATAATGAATCCATTTCTTTTTTAAATCTAAATCGCATCTATTTGCTTTTTTTTTTCAAACAAACCCACATTTCGGGTTTTTACAAGTCCCATGGTCATGGCTGACCAGTCTGATCCGAAATGAAAAGAAATTTATTTGCTCAAAATTAATGATCTGAGATGGAACACTATACAATAATAGAGGCCATCAGTCAGTATGCAAAATTTTACCCAAATTTAATTAAATTGTTAATAATACTAATAACATACACCTATAGGCCTCCTTCGGGTCGTTTACGCCTTTTGGTCCAGGGTTCGCCCGCGACTTACGTGATTTCTTCGACCTGCCCTTGGCTAACACTCTTTCAAGGCTACTCCAGCAACCATCACTAAGTCTAACCTGGTGTCCTGCCCAACTTCTCTTAAGGTCTATAACACGATCCCCAACATCTTCAACTTTGGTTTCGAATTCCCGTGTTTTGAATTTCATCGGGCTGTGTAATACTCCATGGTCTTTTGTACAACTCGTAGGTATATACAGTTCACTGTAAGCGTCCGTGTTTCGGCATCATATCGTTGTTGGTAGGACACAGGTAGAAGCGACGGGTCTTTCGACACTGGGTATCTTTCTCCATCGGAGGACAGGTTCCAGCTTTCCAAAAAGCTGCCGACTCGTGTCAGATTCTCATGCCAAATAATAATTTTTGACGTCACTTAAACATTACTCAATCAATCACCAATTTTTATGTCAATGGTTATTCATGAAGTCAGTCGCATAACTTTTCGAATTTGATTTTGATCCAAAAAAAATCCAATCCATCGTCGACTGCTTGTGAAAATTTATGCACATTATTTAGTATCACTTTTTGTACAATAATATGAATGAGTAATTTTCACGGTAATGACTAACAAATTCCTCTAAACTCTACAATGACTAACACACAAATTTCATTAACAATATGTCATGACGCCTTCAGTTTAACAATAATCATACACTTGGAAGTTTTAAGATAATTTAAAAGACAGATTTCGTCGTTGGATATGTAATTCTAACTTTAAATTATTTGTTTAATGATGAATCTATACTATACGGTATCTAACGGGTAGATTGATAGCTATTATCCATCATTTCGTTAGTCTTCGAGTTAAAATACACAACGCCGTGTCAGGTAAAAGCGAAGGAACGTTAACAAAGAGCCTAATATCATAATGGAAGACTTATGACTCATTCTTTAGCCGTCGGTTTCCCGAACACCGATGAAAAGAGACTTAAGTAATATTCCAACAAGGCTAACAATAATATTCTAGTTACAACACACGTAAAACGTTAGAATAACTCGTGTTTAGTTTACAGAATTTTATTGTGCTGCCACATGTCTTCTGTAAATCTTTTGAACGATTGTTATAGTTTAATATTTGTAGACGTTAGCAGACGTTCATGACTGCAAATTAAGATTTCAACAGTGTTGTAAAAAAAAAGTGCTAACCGCTTATTCTTAGGTTAACATCTGTTATATGTTAAAATGTTATTGATGACGACCTCCATAGTCGGGTGGCTTGCACACCAGTTTTCTTGGTGTCGCCATCTCTGAGGTCCAGACAGAGCAAACTAACTTTTCTATACTGTCTGGGTTTTTGTGGTACCGTCGTTGTTTCCGATTTCCATAACACAAGTGCTTTAGCTACTTACTTTGGGATCAAAGCGAGACGTTTGTGATGTTGTCTAATATTCATTTATATTTATGTTATGTTATATAAGAGATAATAATGTTATCTATTGTGTTACGCGAGACCTTATGATAAAAGTATTTTCATACTTAAAAGAAGGTCTTAACCTTGTATGTAATTTGTTTTTATTTGAGACGAAATAAAGATTTGTTTTGCTTTTGTATCGAACAACCTCGGTAACTCCGCGGTTAACACTGTGGGCGCTGGATGAATAATTCCCGGGTTCGGTTCCAGGTAGGACCAATTTGGCAATTTAACTTTTCTATTTTGGTCCTGGTCTGAGTGTCCTGCTGTGCCTTGCACATTGTATATTATATAACTAGCTGGTGGCCGCGATTTTGTTTGCCTAGAAGAAGTACTTCGAGTAGCCTGTACTATACTCATTTACATAGTTTTATTGGTTCTCCATACAAACTTTTATCCCCTATTTCACCGCCTTTAAGATTTATTTTTGTGACAAAAAGTAGTCTATGTCCTTCTCCTAGGTTCTTCCTTCTTATCTCTATACCAAAATTCATCAATATTGTCGAGGTCGCGGCTGCTTGAAGTTGATTACCACGTCATGCATTAATTGCATGCAGTCGATCTTGGCTGCATGAAGTCGCTTTGGACTGCATGCAATTAATGCGTGACGTCGTTACTCGAGACCACGACTGCATGAAGTTGATAACGACTTCACGCATAAACTGCAAACATGCTGTCAATCTGAGACGTGAAAACGTAAGAGACAATGTTACTTTCGCATTTACAATACTTATTAGTTTGGATGATCTTCATACTAATTTGCCGCTCTTGATGAAGAAAACTGATGCTTGACAATACTATGTGCGAAAATCTGTGTATTGTCTAATCGTATAATGTGACCTTTTGTAGCCTTGTTGTCTGAGCGATAGGGTTTCATTTGTGACGATTTGACAAATTATATGGCTGCGTGGTAACGTTATTACGAGCACACGTGCGACGCCGGGTGATTAGCCGACGCTATACAATATTCACTTTCCAAAGTATTGCGAAGGCCGCGACATGTTTTCTGTAAACCAGACGGCCGGTAGCGACGACACTTAACACAGTGTCATAGTTTTGTGTGTCATAAACACGAACATATGCCTGATACGCGCACATGTTTTCTTGTTTCTATTTATGACGATATGCAAGTCTTCGAAGAGGTTTGTTTCCGTGGAGTTATTTTTGTATATTGCAAATGTTATTAAAAACAGACTTAAGGACTCACCACATTTATTAAGACGCAGAAAAAGCTTTATTGTTTACGTCTTAGCCTTTGCCCACATTAATTCTAAGTTGTCTGTTACTGTTTGTGTGTGAGCGAAGTCAAAGTAAAAAAATCATTTATTCCATAGGTATAATAAATTTACATTTGATGACGTCAATTTTTCAAGCTACTGTTCATTGGCTGAGAGCAAGAAACTAGGGGTTGTACTGTACGTCGAAGAAGGTTCATAATCCTTGGAAAACGTATGAAGTTCCCTACCCCATGTAGCAGTAGAGCTCCTTGTGAAGGAGTGCATCCAGGGTGCTGGTGAAATTAACAGGCATATTTTCAACTTGTGTCTCAGGGTAGTGCAGGGACGGGCACGGTAGCAGTGCCCCTCAGATCTTTGCGATTTAAAGCTCTCAGTGGCACTGCAACTGTTATGGACCAGTCGCACGACTTGTTCGTCCCGCCACTTGAATTTATAAAAAAAAAATGGTCTACTATGGTCTAAACCCTTAGAGGAGATCACTGTCCTGCAGTTGGACGTATAATGGTAATTTTCAGGTTAGTTTTCTCTGTCCAATTTCGGTGGCAATTTTTATTACTTGAATAATCTTGCATTGAGAGGAGACTTGTGCTCAGCATTGGGGCGTATAAAAGGGTTGATGATGATGATATCCATGAAGTATTATTTAATATTCGAGTGTAGTATCAAAATAATGTAATGTTAAATAATATTTCAGGATAATGTACTGGAATATTTAAGTATATAAAAAATTGCCACCAATATTAGGTAGAGAAATCTATACCTGATACCCGTAATGGGTAAATTTACCCTTATGGGTAAATTTCATTAGTGTTTATTCTCCTCCCTATATTGCTGCGGAATTGGAATCTTGTAAAAAGGACACCTGATTTGTTTGCTAGAGATCCCAGTTTACTTTTGCTTTGTAAAAGCTTAGGTTACTTTTGTACAATGAAAGGTTGCTAGTATTGATTTTTTTACTTACTCACGTTATCTGGCATCTTATTTAGCCTCCTTCAATTTAGAATTTGCCGTAGGCCTTCCTATTTTTACGTCACTGTGTTCTATTCTGGGCAATTAGCAACAGTTCGTGCCTGCGGTTTGCGCTCGTCCTTTCACCTCGTATCTTATATAGAAATACATATACGTAGTCCTTGAACATTCCCCAACTTCTTTAGCCTACTTCGACGAAGTTTTATGTAGGTCTACGTCATTGTACTATATCGGATTGTATTCTGGGCTCTAGTACAATCACTTGAATTTTTTTTAGAACTGTACGTAGACAACATGAGCTAACATTTCCCTCGCTAAAGAAGGACGGCGAAAGCTGCCCCAAAAACGACGAAGAGCCGTTCATGGACTTTGCTAGTATAATTTTGCGTTTTAATTTATGCCTCGTTATCAATACATTTTTGTATATTTTTAGAAGTCGGGATTAAAAAAATTGTAAAACATTGTATTTTAGAATAGATGCAAGAACACAACGCAATTGATTCAGTTTGACCATAGATTAGGTAACGTTCTTGTACCTACATTTCATTTTATCCATGTTTGAATGTTTACCTACCTGAAGTATTGGTTATTTTATAGTACACACATAAAACATTAAAGCTATGAAATACCAAATGAAATAATCAATTAAACAGTAATGACAAAGCAAAGAAAAAATATATTGACAACATTTGAATGAGAGATAACGAAAGTTGCAAAGGAACGTTCTGACAACAGACCTCTTGCCAGTGTCAATGTCACATTGATATTGAGAACAGTGTGCCAACTTGTGGCAGATTTCTGTCATTTGGGCAGATTTAATTTTTATTCATTTTCATTGCTGCAGAACATGATAAGTTATATTAAATGTGGCAGAGTTTGGCAGATTTGGGAATAACGGGAAGTTCTTTATTATTTTTGAGAACAAACTGAAATCTTGTTGTTTTCTGCTACTACAAACATACATCTGAAGCGAAATACAGGATAATGTTATGTTATAAACATAACCTATATCAACTTTATAACTCTAGCTCCTACAGGCTGTGCTCAATTAGCTTTTTTGATGCTTTGATAATGAATCACAAGTATTGATAGGTCTCTTTAATGCACGTTGTCAAAAACACTAGGTCACAAAATGCACGGTATGTCGCCATCCTTCTTTACTGTTTCTAAAAAAAAAGACCTGTATTAATGGTCAATAGTAACATATAGTAGGATCTCATATTTTATGACACTTCAGAAGCATGAATAATAATAATAATAATATAATAACAAGTTATTAGAAAAGACTTTTTCATCTTTCTGACCAAGTTTCAAGTACCAAGACTTGGTGTAACGTGTTGGTGTCCGCCTTCTCTAATAATTAAATGTTTCGCCACCTTGATATTCAATTATTTTTTGTGAAATTACTCCACTAGTTTGAATTATTAATACAAAGATTGAACCCTCAAAAAAAATCCTTTGATCCGGTTAGATTCGAACCAGTCTTCTAGCAAACCGTGGCAGACGCTACCCAACTAAACCACGGGACGAATCAACGAACCATCTTCTCTAATAAATAGAGATCCATTCGCATACAAAAGTTCTATTACGCAATAGAAGAATTATTAAATGATAATGTAATATTTTTGTTTTTACATTTTTAGCTACACTCTAAACTATGTACCCTGTTTATGACGTATATTTCATTATGTACTTTACGTGTTGGCTAATAAATAAATACTGAACCTTACCAACTTCTTCAACCACCTGTAACCAATAATTTTATGTAGGCTTGCGTCATTTATACATAATCGTATTAAATTCTGGGCAATTCACAAGTTCGTGCCTGCTGTTTGTACTCGTCTTTTCACCTTGTATCTCTTGTACATACACGGAAACCTGTAATTGGATGTATGTTTTTATCTCGTGTTTTTTCTTTTTGTTATGAAGTTGTTGAAGAAATATATTTGTTATATATGCCGAGACTAACCTTCTTATTGCCGAAGTGAACGCATCCGACCGCGGGGTGCTATGCCGTTATGATGCAGAGCTGTTTCTCTGTAATTCGCGTGGCAAAAGCACTTTACAATCTTTATCTGATGACGATTAATTTGTTACGTTTCATGAACTGACATAAATCTATTCAAATTTCGCTAACAGTTGCTCAAAGGCGCATTTGAATTGTGCAAGTAGTTTACTAGTTGCATGTGCGGAAAAACTAAATTTGACATGCAAGTAATTAATATTATACAAATATAAATGGTTTTTTATATTTTTGCATTGGGTATTACTTTCACGAGTTATAATTAAAATGCGGCATTGCATGATGGTCACCTAGCGACGTAGGTTAATGACATTAGGCGCTCCGCGGAACTGGACGAAGGCTGCTCGAGATTGAAGGTCCGAGGAGACTGATCACACAAGGGCTGAGACGGATTGATGGCTGAATTCGTACCTTCAATAATAAAATGTCATAATTTGAAAAGTTTTTGGAAAACTGACAAGAAATAAAAAAGTTATTCATATTAAATACAATTTTGTCTTTTTTTTTATAATAACTTAGTGGCGCGATGAACAAGTCGTGCGCCTGATGATAAGCGACACATTTGTCCATAACAGTTGCAGTGGCACTCAGCTATAAATCGCAAAGATCTAAGGGACACTGCCACTGCGCCCGACACCCTGAGACATTGACAAGTCCCATGTGCCTGTAATTTCACCAGCATCCATACCCTTCAAACCCGGAACGCAGTAATGCTCACACTATTGCTTGGCGGGAGAAATAGGTAAGGTGACAATAATTCCCTAGACGAACTCTTTCACAAGGAGTTCTACGGCATATGTCATATTCGGCACCAGCTAAATGGCGCATTATTAAAAAAAATCTGTTTTGTCTGTTTTCCAAAAATTACTTTTCAAATGTCACTTTATGGTCGATGGTGTGATACAATATTTCAGGATCACATCCCTAGCGATTTAAAAAATTTATAAATAGAGATTTCTTTGCACCATTAAGGTTTTATAACACCTGAAACATCTCGCTGCTCCATTTTATAGCTGTTGGCAATGGTAGACAATCGAGATCTTTAGATTACGACATGTTACAAATTATTACAATGAACGATAAACACAATGCCGATAGTGACGTCACAACACATTGGTCGTGCGAAATCAGTGACAAAATTTCCCCGCGATAGCTCTTATCTGTTTTTAATGTAGGTAAAACTTCTTTCTTACCAACTTAGCCATAAATATGAATTAATACGCAGTTGCCGGGTCTTTTACTTGCGCCTGGAATAGTCCCGGGAATATCAATTGAGAGGGACTTCGCCTGCATTACAATGAGCTGATTTCTTACAAGCGACTTGATACTTGTAGATTGGTAACCCATTTTCGCTGTAGATACTTCTCCTAAGAACTGTTACACTCAGCTACTTTTAGTAGCGCGTCTGATCCTGTCAAATAAGCAATACTGGATCAAATCTAACGACTATTTTAAGTATGAAGCTTCATTCGCATCATGATCTTAAATTTTGGTCGAGTGTTACTTTATTGTTTCGGCCGGAGAGAAGACCACGGGGTCTGGTCGCGATGCAGTGTCGTTACAGTCACTGATCTTATCCTATCGAAGGCATACGCGTGCGTGCGCGCGTGCGTGGCTTTGTGACCGATTTTGATGATTATTTTTTTGTTCGAAAGAGGGTACCGCGGTATTGTCTTTTAAATTTCAAGAAAATAGGGGATGCATCCGGTTTCAATAAAACTTGGCAAATAGATATGTAATTCTACGAACTTTTAGTAGCACTAGAGCTCCTTGTGAAAGAAATTGTCCTGAGATTACTACCACCTTACCTACTTCAGCCACCAAGCAGTAATGTGAGTGTTACTGTGTTCCAGGTTTGAAGGGTAACTGTGCTTGTGAAATTACAGGCACATGGAACTTGTCAACTTATGTCTCAAGGTGACGGGCTCGTAATATCCCTCAATTTTTTGCGATTTAAAGCTCTGAGTGGCACTGTAACTGTTATGGACAGGCATGTCGCTTACCAACCAGGTGCACGACAAGTCCGTCACTTAGTATTATAAAAAAAAAATTTGAGTTCGGTTTTCTTTTTTATAAAAAAAAACTGATGTCTGCGTAGATTCAAACGTGCGCAAGCATCGATTCAACAACGGTTTAATAACTCAACATGAACACAAATGGCCGTGTATAACCGCTGTAATGCCCAAAGACGCGCTATGTCAGACTTTGCGTTAAAAAATGTCTATAAGGCATTTATACTTCTAATTCGTGTGTCACCACACTTATTTACGCGGCATCGGCTTAAGCCAGTCCGAAAAGCTTTACGTCCATGCTATAAGAGTGAAAAAGACGTACCTTTCGCGCCGGGGCGGTCCGAGCGGAAGCGATTCCGTGCCGATAAATATATGGCGACTCATTTGCAAGAAGTAATTATAGTCTATTACATCTTCATTTATCTCTGTAAGACAAGGAGCTGTCTATAATTATTGCTTTGTTGTGGTTTCAGGGAAAAATCTCTACAACAATGAACATGTAGCGATCAAGATGGAGCCTATGAAGTCGAAGGCTCCCCAGCTGCACTTAGAGTACCGATTTTACAAGTTATTAGGCACTCATGGTAAGTATCCCTAGTCGGTTACATGATACAGTTACAAGGTGCAACGTGCAACGTTTATAACGTGTACGATTGAAGGCGTTGCATTTCCATGACTAATTTATTATTGTTGATATGTTATATACGCAGAGATTGTAATATGTTTAGGTTCATGAAAGTAATACACATAGAGTGGATAATACCTCCGTCAGAAATCCCAGAATGATTATATTGTATTTCGTTCTGTATTTCTTATATGTAACTAATAATTACAACAGTAGAGTAATTAGAAGATATATATATATATATATATATATATATA
>NW_020654289.1:1034143-1152112 GCF_003589595.1 Hyposmocoma kahamanoa
TATATATATATATATATATAAAATATATATATATATATATATATATACATACATAGTGATGGTCGTATAATTAGAAACACTACAAACGGTCCTTGACATTATATAAGAAACTTCACCGCAATCGTTTTTATTTTTTTATTTTTGAAATTAAACAATAAATAGGACAACAATAGGTTCAACGATTTATTATTTATTAGAAAAACAATATAAATCCCACTACACAAGTGCAGTTTCAATATTACATTACGGACAAACACATAAACAAATAATGGACAACTAATTAGAAACAACAACAAAAAAAGTGTAAAAAAACAACATTTTTTTTAATTATTAGCAATTAGTATTTTTATTTACGAAATAGCTACTATCCACAGCCTACCAATATTTATAATTAATATTTAGTGGCGTATCCCTTATTTTCAATAACAGCTCTGCAACGACGTGACATTTATTCAATCAATGTCATACATTTTTTTAGGGGGATTGAATTCCATGCTTCAACAAATGCTTCAAATAATTCGTTTTGACTGGTGTTACGTTTGTTTGAGACTTTCTTCTTAACAATATACCACAGATTTTCTATCGGGTTTAAATCCGGACTTTTTGCTGGCCAGTCTAAAACGGATATACGCTGTTCGCTAAGGAAACATTTGACGCTATTGGCCGTGTGTTTAGGATCATTGTCATGCTGAAAGATCCAGGTTACAGGCAAATGATCGTCCGAGTAGAGAATCATTGTGTCCTCTAAGATATTTTTGTACTGCCATTGATCTATTGTACCTTCAATCTTCCGAACGGAACCAACTCCACATCCGGAAAAACACCCCCAAACTTTAATGTTTCCGCCACCGTGCTTGACTATGCTCCTTGTGTATTTATAATTAAAAGCACTGTTTACAGGACGTCTAACACGGCGCTTTCCATCTGAATTTACCATGTTTATTTTCATTTCATCTGAAAATAAAACTTTTTTCCAGGCTCGTACCGTCCAATGAACATATTTTTTTGCGAATAATAATCGCTTCTCTCGATGTTGTTGGTAAGAAGCGGTACCTTTCGAGAGGTTCTTCCAAACAATTTAGCTTCCACTAATCTTCGGCGTATCAGTCTTGATGAGACGGTTCTGGGGTCATCAGGCGAAAAAACTTCATTTTTAATCTGGTTTGAGCCTTTAAATGGGTCTTTTTTAGCAACACGAACGATTAGCTTATCTTCTCTGGGAGAGGTTTTTCTTGGCCGAGCCTTTCTAAGAACATTTTCAACAGTTCCGTGTGTTTTATAGTGATCAATTGCATTAAAAACTTTCTTCACAGAACAATTTAAATGCTCAGCTATTCTTCTGTACGTCCATTTTTGATCAAAATGTAAATTAACAATTATTTGCCTGGTTGACGCGTCACAACTTTTATTTTTGCCCATTTTGAACAAAATTAAATTCAGATCAAATTGCCATTTGCAATTGCAATTTGAATTGCCGCCAAATTAATAGAAAACATCAAGAAAGAAATGTTATTCTTCAATTCCAAAAGAAGAACGAGCTATGGATGCTTTTTTCAAATGTTTCTAATTAGACATCCAAGCGGCCAGGAACAGAAAATATACTCGTACATTGTGTAACACTCATTTTATAATTAAATGTAAGATATGTTTTATTTTTTATGCATTTAATGATTTTTTATTTAAGTGGCTACATTATTGCATGATTATTTATTATTGAATTTATATATTTTTCACGAACATTTGTACGTTGAAGTTAAACTTCCTTCAATCATAAGAAGTGTTTCTAATTAAACGACCACCACTGTGTGTGTGTGTGTGTGTGTGTGTGTGTGTGTAATATAAATATATATATATACAGATGGATGTATTATTCTCTCTATGTGTATCAAGATATCGCCACACTTATTAAAAGATTTGAGAAACAGATAAGTGTGGTCACTCCCTTACTTAAGTTTAGGTGTACTCAGCTTTTCCCGATCTTTGATTATTGGTAGTGTCAAATTGTACAGCGTCCCCTAGCGGCCAAAAGTAATATAAAGGGATCGTTTCATATTTAACTTACGGATATACGGAGTTGTCATCGCCATTGATACGTTGTACGCGCACGTGTGTAGTAGTTGTGTACGCAGTGATATAACCACATGTATATACAAAGTGTGTGTCACACTCGATATGGATTACTATCCAAGGCGTCAGCAGGGGGGGGGGGGGGGGGGGGTTGCAGAGTGTGGGGCGTCGCGGCTGGCTTCTGTGCGGGAAACCAATATCTCGATCCATGTTGATAGTTTGACAGGCGTTACAATTATAACTGACCGCGCGGAAGTATGAACAAGTGCGAATTTGTTATTTATTTATTTATTTGATGTGTCTGGAGATCTGACAACCTATAAATCATATCCTTGGTATCGTAAAGTCACATTTGATCGCGCGTCAATAGTTCTTTTATCACATTAAAGTCGTAAAAACAATATGAACTGTGGTTCATTTCACATAGTACAGGTTTCTAAGGATGTAGTGATGTAAAATCGAATGAAAAAAAATCGATTTAAATATCTTATCGAGATACTTTGAAACGAAGAGAGAATAGATTTTAGGACAATAATTTAAGAACAAGTAGCAAACAAGAAGGATAAGAAGGATTCGATTATTATGTTATTCAGTTGCAAAAAAAAACTACCGCGACAAATAAAACAACAACAACAACAACCAAACAAACAGTCAACAACAACGTTTAAAATCAGCAGTATTGAAACGAGACACAATTGCCAACTCAAGTTTTTCGATTCTATGGTGTCAATTTTAAAATACTCCATTTTACACGTCAAGTAGTAGGAGTCATATATTTTTATCTTTATCATTTAATTTTCTATCAACTTAACATACTGCAATTTTCACTTAAAATTATAAGTCCAGCAAATATTGTCCATTTCTGATGTATTATAACAAATTTACTATTTCTTTTTGTGAGCTAATTGAGAGATTGGTTTAAAATTATGTATATGCAATGTAAAACATTTGAAATGTCACAGTGATTAAAAAATTACCAAATATTTTCGTTCGTAAAATCTTTAAACCTCTCTCCTGAAAAGTTGTGACTTTGCAGATGTGACTTTATTACATCAAGTGTATGAAATGACGCTACAAAGAGTCATTATGAGTTTTTCCTTTCGAAAGGAGTATGAATATACTACAAAGAGATTCATCGAAGCT
Organism: Hyposmocoma kahamanoa; assembly: GCF_003589595.1. Lineage (NCBI taxonomy): Eukaryota > Metazoa > Arthropoda > Insecta > Lepidoptera > Cosmopterigidae > Hyposmocoma > Hyposmocoma kahamanoa. The sequence continues at coordinate 1,037,354 of NW_020654289.1, forward strand.
ACTCATAAAGCACGCAACAATATTTGCAAATTGTTAATTGGTGCTGGAGTTCATTTTGAGCACGAAAGTTTTTATTGGAACTTTGTTGAAATTAATCGTTATTATTTTTAAAACCGCGTCCACTACGCCAATTTCGTGAACATGTTTGGTGGACGTGTACACCAAACAAACCGTCTGTAGGTTGTATTTAAGTTGACATTTAACAAAATAAGTATAATTATTAATACAAAGATCGAACACTTAGAAAGAAACCCTAACCGGCTGGATGCGAACTAGTGTTTTCTAGCTAGACGCTATGCCAACTAAGCCACAAAATGAACCAGCGCACCTTACGAATTTTTCTATGTGCTTGTTGCAGATCTTTGTTTTTTGGTTTTTAACGACTTTTTTGCCGTAGCGCCATTTTAAAGGGAGCTATATACGCAATTTTATATCGTTATCCTTGTTCTTCATAATGTATAACAATGGTTCTTTGTCACATAAACAAAAAAATGAATGACACTAGTGCAGTATCTTACCAATTCAGTATTCACAATAAAAAAAATAAAGTATTAATAGTGACAACGTAGCTTTATCGACTGCGATAAATATGTCACGGGAAGGTTTGTCGCATGCGTTATACCGCCATGCTACCATGCTGATGTCAGAAAACATACGTGGGATATAGGGCTCGCTTGCATGCGAGATTATAAAGTCTGATCAGTATGTCATGTGTCCATTCATCTACTAAGAGACAGAATTTTTACGACAGTCGTAAAACTGTAATACACTTGCTTCGGTGCGCTCGTTAGATCTAAGATGGTACAGTAGTTTTTTTTATGGCGAACTAAGTTTGGATTCATATTTTACCGTTAAAAATTATAAAAATATAGTGAATATAAGTTTTCGGTAAACAATTTTACCTAGGCCCATTGTCTATAAGGCACTGTTCCCACGTACTACTTTTAAAAAAACAGCTACAAAAGTGAAACAAATTAATTTGTATGGAAACGCGTAGTTTCATTCATACATACGTCAACTTGTTATCACACGCACGGTACGTGTCAACAGAGACTTATCTAAACACAATATAAAAATTATCCAAGACAATATTGTTTAATAAAACCCGTCACACACGAGAGTGTTGTGTTTATACCTCCTGTACGTGATAGTCATCACAGCTGTAACGCTCTCGTGTATGGCAGGATTTAAATAATACTTACTTATAGCCTATGTACACGGCATATTTTTTTACACGCAGATGACGCGCGTTTACGGCACCGTAGAGGCTCTAAAAACAGATTGTAGCGTATGTATAGATTCAAGCACGCGTACAAAGCTGCACAAACGTGTGCGAGAAACGTGTTCGAAGCCGTTTTTATCGCGTTTGAAGTAGTTCAACTACAACAACATCGCGTTGCAAAGCGTGTATGGCGTCACCGTTTGTTTACTGGATGCGACTGAATCGCGGTAACGCGCGTCATCTACGCGTAAAAAAAAAACGCCGTGTGCACAAGCTCTTAGGTGGGGGCGTCGTTTGTAGGACAGTAATAATGACAATCACATTTACCCAGAGGGCATACCAAAAGTGTTCTACTTGGGAACATGTGGAGGTCGATACAACGCCATGGTCATGGAGTTGTTAGGCCCCTCACTCGAGGACCTATTCGTTCATTGCGGCCGGAGGTTCAGACTCAAGACGGTCCTTATGATCGCTATGCAGCTCGTAAGTGCACCAGACATCATGAGTAGATTGTCTCTTTGTCTGACACGACACCGAAACCGATATTTTAAAATACTAATGCCGACAAGTTTACACAGACTGCGCCCTTGTAGAGTGGGAGGGGCAGAATGATATTTCTTGGACAAAACATAGATGTTTCAGTCTTAAGTCGTAATCCACAGCGGGACTGCCGATAAAATTTCGGTATTTTCATAAATAACGTTCTCCTATTGGTTATTCAAACGTGTCACCTCTACTTTTTAAAAATATAGTTTTTTTTGGGATTTTTTTCACTCCAGTCTGCCCCTTGCGCGGCGTAGTCCCTGTTCATTTGTCGAGTGTCTACATCGCGATGGCTACCATGATCATGACGCTGGAGGTGCCATTTTTTATTTTCTCATTAGTTTTTATGTTTATTATTTTTTCACGATACATTGCTCTCGCGGGTTATGTTCGATGAGTGAGTGATTTTAAAATATCGGCTGGCGTGTTGTGTCGTGGAGGTGCGAGCGAGAGCAATGCTCGTGTTACTATGTGAGTACTAAACATTTATTTTTTGTCCCCGTCTCTCCTTCCTCGTCCCTGTTTCCTTTCCACTTTAGCACCGTCAACGGCGGAAGGGATCCCGGAGGTGTACTACTTCGGTCCTTGCGGTAAATACAATGCGTTGGTGATGGAGCTATTGGGTCCGTCACTCGAGGATCTTTTCGACCTGTGCGGCCGTCGGTTCTCTCTAAAGACTGTCTTAATGATCGCTATGCAGTTGGTACGTATATCTATCTAAGTAGCCTACAGTTAAATTACTCAGTAATTAGTTATGAAATGAGAAGATCGATTCCCTCGTCTCAATTGTCAAAGAAAATATTTTAAACTGCCACGCGATCGAGTATTCGATTAATATTGAGAAATAATTGCATAAAGGCTGATTTACGTTACATTGTGCCGGGGCCGGGCCGTGCTCCTGTCGTAAGCCGGCCGTGGCACAGTAAAATATATACGTTATGCTTTTATATGAACTAATTCGTGTTCCGGTGGCGGCACGGACTCGGCCCGGTCTAACATGAATTAGTTGAAGCAAAAGCATAGTATAGATATTTGACCGTGCCACGGCCGGGACACGACCGAAGCACGGCCCGACCCCGGTACGATGTAACGTGAGCCTTTAAGGTGCCTACAGGTTTGCTCGATTTTTTGTGTCATCAAACAGAACATGTAAATTTGTAAGCAACAGATGATCGCCATCGTATCTTTTTTGATGAACATTGACCAGACAAAATCGATACCGTACTTTTTATTTATCGTCAACATATCGAGCAAGTCTGTAGGCACCTTTAAAATGATAGATCAAAAATGTGAATATGATTGGACATCGTTGAAGAATAATTGTATCGGGAGTTAGAAAAGGACGTACTTATTCAGTGACGTCATAAGCAAACGGAGCCATTCAGTTCATACACTAATAATTGTTTTGCTAAAAATGGGACAGAACACCCCCACATTGCTGACTATCTATTTTATTTCGTTTATAGAATACCTTTAAACGTATTTCAGATTCCTTTTCAGCATTTTTGAAGCAATTCAGTCAAATACTCGTATCGCCATAGTTCTACAACCATTTAATTTTTTTTTTTTTTTTTTGGACAAGCAATACAGATTAAATAACTTAAAATGTTATTCGTTCGTTTTCAGTTACATCGCATCGAGTATGTCCACACAAGACATCTAATATACCGAGATGTTAAACCAGAGAATTTTTTGATAGGTAGAACAGCAACTAAACGAGAAAAAATCATCCACATCATTGGTAAGTTGTTTAATATTAACACAACACTATGCAACACCTCATTCCTAATGACCAATTAAAAAAATACGCGTGCTTGGCCACAATGTCACCTGATGTAAGTGACTATGTGACCGGCAAGACAACGCGTTTGTTTAAAAAATGTCTATTCATTTTAACCTTGAATAGCCCTAAATTCAAACAACTAGTGTAACTTCATACAAATGTAGCAGCGCGGCTTGTATGTGTGGAGGTTAAATCATAGAATAGGTACGGACAACGGCACATCAGACTACACATTTTGTGTTCGAAAATCGCCTCCAGTGCAACGGAACAAGATACGTCAATGTGTAGCTGTGTGTACATACCGTCACAGGGATTCGATTCGTCGGCTTCTCAATTGAAAAGCAATCCATTTCCCCACTAGGCTATAACCGCTCTTTTTTATGATATCAATTTCGTAGCAGTAGAGCTCCTTGTGAAAGAGTGCGTCCAGGGAAGCACTGCCACCTTACCAGTGTCCGTCAGATCTTTGCGATTTAATACGTACTGGTGTGTAGCTTAACACCAGACGCACGACTTATACCGTAAATACCAGTCGCAGTGCCACTCAGAGCTTTAAATTGCAAGCTCTGAGGGGCACTGCGCCCGTCACCCTGAGACAAAGTTAACATGTGCCATGTGCCTGTAATTTCACCAGCACGCTTACCCTTCAAAACCGGAACGCAGTAGTGCTCATATTACTGCTTAGAGGTAGAAATTGGTAAGGTGTACACATAATGTACCCTGGTGCTAAATACCGTTAAATATAAAGATCGGCTGAGGTCCATTTTGCTTCCAAGTATAGTTACCCTGACACCTGATTCCTCTAATAGGTGACAATTGTGTCACAAAGTCGCAATTTAATATCTACGGCAGCAAGGTTTGCGGTTCAACCGCAACCACTATTTATACATGCATCCGGAACGCTCCATCTTTATGTCGTTGATTTGCCACCCATTGGCACCGAATGGTTTGCTTTTCTTCCTTTCTCAATGCGCATGGCAAAGGAATGAAATATACTTATTATAATACGGGATACAGGATACAAGTTTTTGGAAATAGAAACCATTACCTCCTCCATAGGAGGCAAGTCCTTTCTCAACTAAGATATCACTGCTCTTGTCTGTATCTGTACTAGTTTTTACCATATTAATAAAATAATTTTTCTGTTTCAGATTTTGGTTTAGCCAAAGAATATATAGACTTAGAGACAAACAAACATATCCCTTACCGGGAGCACAAGTCACTCACTGGGACCGCGAGATACATGTCAATAAATACACATTTAGGAAAAGGTACTATTTTTTATCTACATTCACATTGTTTTCTAATATTTAACCGCATTGATTCTATACATTGTGCATCTACGGTGAAACAGACTTTACTGCAAAATGTGAAAATGACAAGAATTAAATGTATGCGCAAAAACAGAGACACGTTATGCGTTTTAACTCTGTGTTCTGTAAGTTGTTGCAAATGTAAGTCACTGTTTCAGAGAAGGTGCGAGCGACCTAATTTTGAACAAAAAATGTTAGTCAATTTTGAAAAGTGCTATAAATAATTTTTAATAATTTTGTGTGAAATTTAGAATTTTAAAGACCCAAAAAACAATAAAATTCGTGCAGTCAAGTGAGCAAACTTGACGCCTTGGACCGTTCTTATTGTATGCGGTATAGAGTTCAATTTAAACCTTAAAGCGTGAATCACACTGACAGAGGGTGCGAGTCGGGCTCGCGTCGGGTCGGGTGAGCACGGCCGGGGTGATTTCGTGTGTTTATATGGACGACAACACACCATCCACGGTCACGGGACGAGCGCAGGTTGATGTGTTGTCGGCTGACAGCCGTGTATTTAAATGGTTATTTAAATACACGGAATTACACCCGCTGTGCTCCCGACCTGTTACGCGCCCGATCCGCACCTGTTCTCTTTGTTTCATGCTCAATTGTCAAATTTGAAGTGCTCTTGTCCTTGTACACGTACTGTCATAAAATATTAACCCACAAGATAAACGTTACTTAGAAGCAAGCAAGGAAATACCTTTAAAGTGTACTCATATTCATCATACGAAATGAAGGGACGAACAAGTCGTGCGTCTGGTGGCAAGAGACGCGTCTACTCATAACTGTTGCAGTGCAAACCGAACTTTAATCTGATCATAGTATTTCCATAACGCAGATAGAACTAAACAGCAACGCCTAAAACTTCGGCTTTCTCGCTTGCCCAATTTCAGTTTCATGCAAAACTTAATGAAGGATTTATTACCCATTTATAACCATATTATAAACCATAATCAATTATAAAAAAAAAACAAAATAATAGAAAACAAAATCAAAGAACTTGAATCAAAGATCATGAAATAAAAAATAAATAAATTTAACATTTGGGATGGGCAAATACATAGCCCTCGCTGTTATTCTGCCATAGCTTCTGACAGTATTGAATACAGCTAACAAAATATATATTTTGGCACAAATATTTGACTGTTAAATGCAAGTATTAATAATTTACACATACATAAAGCACTGAATTACGGATATAAGTGAAATAATTACATTTAATTTAAAGCAAAATAACAATATAATGTTTTATGTTTCAGAACAATCTAGACGCGACGACCTAGAGGCTCTCGGGCATATGTTTATGTATTTTTTACGTGGTTCCTTACCCTGGCAGGGTTTAAAAGCTGATACACTCAAAGAAAGATACCAAAAAATTGGTGACACCAAACGGGCAACACCCATTGAGGTATGTAACATGTTAATGAAAATTAACACAATAAATGTCTAAGGCAATTTCTGGATTGTGCTTTTGATCGGACGAATAGATCATTTATGTCAATCTATCATGGTTTATAACAGTCTTAGTAAGTACATTTTTTATATTAGGGTTCGCATGACACAATAGAAAATAGTATTATAAATACTATTAAAAAGATAACTAAATATATAAATTGTTAATAGGTAAATGCCAGAGTCACCATGTGTATAAGAAAAAATGAACAAAGTTTATTCTTCTATGTTGTTTATAATGTTGGAAAGTGTAAAGAGAATTGATAGGTGGAATTGATTGATTCATTGAGAATTGATTAATGAAACTTTGATAAGTTTCTCACAGGTGGCCCTAACGGCAACAAAAAACCGTTTAACGTTCACAAAGTTTACAAATATCTGCAACAAGCACATGGAGAAATTCATAAGCTTTGCTGAATCTGTAGTTTAGTCGAGCCAGTGGCCCTGGTATGGCAACAAACGTTGGTTCGAACCCAGTTATGTTAGTAATGAGAATGATAAGGTGGAAAAATACGCCATTAGAATTTAAGTTGAAACAAACGGCTCGAACTTGCGGCTTTCGGTCGTCGATGCTGGTGTTGTTTTTATCTGCCGACCCAAAAGTGATTGTTGGTGTCAAAGATCGAGCTATGGGTAGTTTGGGATTTGCTTTTAGTGCTAACTGCCTCCGTGGTCGAACGGTCGCCACGCTGATCTGCCACGCAGAGGTCTCGGCCGGCAGTGCTACTTCTGCGTGCACCATTTGTCGGCCCAAGTGCATAGTTAGCCCCTGCAGTTGCCCAGAGACGCCTTGTGCAGGTGCTGTGCGAGGGGCACCCCGAGGAGCTGGCCACGTACCTGCGCTACGTGCGCCGGCTGGACTTCTTCGAGACGCCGGACTACGACCAGCTGCGGCGCATGTTCCGCGACCTGTTCGAGCGGCGCGGCTACGTGGACGACGGCGAGTTCGACTGGACCGGCAAGACCATGGTGAGTCCCCTCCCCGCCCCGCCCGCCGTCGTCGCTCCCCCGCGGCGCCTCCGCTCCTTCTAAAGCACCCTGCACGCTTTGTTTCAGGTCGCCTCTCACTGAAAGATATACCGACTAACGTTTTTTTAAACACTCGCTTCCATTCAAATTGTGAACGTTTCTTTAGTAGAGCGCCGCCGTTGACGCGACCTTACGCGGAAGTTTTTTTAAATTTGTAACATCCGAGCCGTTCAATTTTGTTAATTCTTTTTAACAAAGCGTAAGTCCTCGTAACGGTCGCGGATCCTCGCCCTCCCCTGACGCACACGACCACGGACGGGTTTTATGGTTAACATTGTTCAAGTGCACGGCGATGACGCTTCCGTGTGTGTAACGAGCTTCGTGGTTAAACTGCGCATTTTTTAGTGTATTTAGCATTCTTTTTAACTTTTTTGGCAACCACCGTGTTAACAAACTCTTTCTTTCTTTGTCAAGGTACTTAAATTTTACCATTTATACATTTAACAAGTACGCATCGACGGTCTCAGCGAATTTAACGAACGCTTCTGTTTCAAAGCGACAAATTTTTAGTTTTATTTTGTAATTTCTTTTTGCTTATCGCTCGCATGAAATATTATTTTCTTAAAAACAGAAATTAGTTTGTCCTGTGACATTTATACACTGCAACGCGTCGAAAATAACTGCATGACGCATTTCGTAAAACTATAGCGAAAATGTCTTTCAAACCAATCTCAATTATCTGGTATGGCTTGGAAAAACTCTATTGACGACATTGACAATATAGTCGAACTCCACAGTACCAAATAACATTAGGGACAAGGCGGGCGGATTTCAATCACGTAATTTATGCTAGATTGATTGATTATTCCCGACTTGCCCCTAGCTTAAGGACCGATTTACACGAGCAATGTAATATAAAAATGCACCTTAGTCACATTGACAAGTTTCAAAATGGAATTTCGTTCTAATTACTTAACTCGTGTAAACCGACCATAAGAAAGCTTGTTTAAGGACAACTTCAAATTAGACGCTTGTAGAACACTGCGCGGCTGCTCCATAGCAAAACCTAGTAAGTGCTTTAGACAAAATTTGACAGGAGAGCCCAAAAACACAAATCAAGTTCGCCCTTTTACTTTATTGTAAAAAAAGTAATTAGGTAAGTAAGGTACGAATCAAAGAATATATTGTTGTGACAAAAATGATCACAACTTATATATTACACATTTTATACCTTTAATAATTTTAAATATTTATTGTACATAAGTTACTGTAGCTGCCAGAATCAAACAAAAAAAACACAATATAATATAAGCATTTGCTAGGTTTATAGTTATTTTGCTAGGTATTTTGTTTAGTTATTGCATTAGACAATTTGGAATAAAATTTGATTTTGTTTGACGAAATTATTAAACAACTAATATTTTCAGAATCAGTAAAGTTCCACTATCCACTAATTGCCAATTCAAATACCTTGTAAGGCACTTTAAGTACTTGTCAACAAGTGTCAAATACTTGCTATATTTTGAATTGGTTGAAGGGCTTAAAAGATTTTTAGTTGGTCACTAACCAGACTAGATGTGCCTTACTAAGTTCTTAAATACTCGAAATATCTGATAAATTGTAGAATTTTGAAGTGGCTGTCACCGCTATTAAGTAAGTACTTATTATGGGAGTGATATTCCGCTAAATAAATATTTTCAAACAATTTGTACGCTACTAGGTTTTCGCACAATATTTAGAAGCGCAGCTGAAGCGCCACATCCGCGCTTCTACAAACGTCTAGTTTGAAGACGCCCTTAGTTTAAGTTACTTATGCAAGAACTTGCACGAGGACGCTGCACTCATGCCAGTTTTTGTAGCGAAAAACTTCAAAGTCCATGCAAATGTGAGCCAATGTCTTCATGCAAGTTCGTGGAATGGGAGCGCTGCTTGAGGTATGCATTTTGTCAAAATATTATATTGCAAAAACTCACGCTACAAAAATGCGTCAAATCTGTAGTTTCAACATACAGTTTTGACATTATGCTTAAATGCTTTTTTATAAATAACACTTTGTGAAATCGACATCGATAAACTTCAACTACGACAAATCGTACAAAGATTTATGTTTGTCGATAGTATTGGCCTTCATCATCATTTTACAAGGAAAATTCAGAGTGATTAAATACCAACGTTGAATAATTGCACCCCCTTATTCCGAATAGACGCCTCTGCTTAACTCACAAAATGTTAAACCTTATATTAAGTGTTACCTGGTTTAAGTTATTGAGTGTGCTCCCAGCCTCGTTGAGTTTATTCCACTTATTCCTATTTCGACTGTAAAACTTATATATATATTTTTTATTTTTTGTTTATTACTCACCCAATAGGATTGTAATTAAAAACACTGTTCAATTGACGAATGGAATTTTGTATTAGACTATCCTTAGATTTCCTCGCTATTAGTAGAAATTACATATTTATTGTTTTATTTAATAAAATGTCTCCCCTGATCGTGTGTTTTTGTGTAGTTAGACGGGACTGTATCTGTTGCGAGTTTCTTTAAATTAAATTTAGCTTTAGGCTCTATAATGATTATAGTCAAGGTTTAAATGATCAAGATATTTACTTTTCTTGATAATTCTCTGATATATGTCCGATAATTATCTGTGCTGAATAATTTCATGTCTTTAACTTTGGCATGCTTAAATATGCATAGTTTTGTCTTAAAATTTTGGCAAACAGTGAGAAAACGAAATTAACACAAAAATAATTTTTTGGGAAAACGAATTTCTCAATTATTTGTGACACGTTTGATTTGATACGGCTCTGACACAAACACATGACAATATTTTGCTAGCATTTTATTGTTGCAATAAATTTTATAAATTTCAAGATAATTATCGTGATACTTATCATAATAATTATCAATGATAATTATCACTCCGAACCCTGATTTTTACCCTTAAACTCGGATATTGTTAGGTCTCATGTTTGCTTCATTATATAGGTACCATATTGTCTTCAATATAAAAACAAAAACTCAGCAACAGATTCGGAGCCATTTTTAGTAGTTTGTGAAATGTTGTTAGTGCTCAAGAAAATAATTTAACAAGGTAATTATGAATGTCACTCTTTGTTCTAATAATATTATGTTGCGTCATAAAACAATATATCGAGATGTCCAACGCAAAACACAAGAAAGTTGTGAATTTTTGTAACGTGGGAGTTAACTTATTATAATGTACTTTTCATAGTCTTTTCTATAATGAAAATCCAACAAACAGTTTTATGAGTATAGTACAGAAACTATTTATGTGCAAACCCGGTATATGACACCATTGAAAAGTACACTATGACGAAATATATAACCCTTTTTACGAAAATTCACGTTTATAGTGTTTTACCTCAGACACCTAAACTTGGCAAACGAATGTACTCTATCTAAAGGGTCAAAAGTTCAATATTGTGTTAGCAACAACTATTGACTATAACATTAGTGTTGTTATTGAAAAAAATAAGTTCTTGGAAAATCCAGTCCAGGTGTTCGTTCAGGGAAATACTGCCACCTTACCCATTTCTGCCGCAAAGCAATAACGTGAAAGTTACTGCGTTCTGGTTTGGAAGGGTAAAGGTGCTAGTGAAATTACAGGCACCTGGGACTTGTCAACTTACGTCCCAGAGTGACGGGCGCACATGGATAGGCGTGTCGCTTTCCGCCAGACACAGCTTGTTCGTCCCGTCATTTCGTATTATAAAAGAAAGTTACTCTAAATGCAAATGCGGTGGTTATCACAAGGAGGGCAGTATTCTCCGGTAGTTCTTCTTTCGTAAACAATATACCCAACACTTGGTTATTTTTTATTCACTATATAGTCGTGGCTTGTACATTTAAATGTAGTTGTTCACATACAGTACAATACGATTAAATGTCGTTCACGAATTTTTTGTCGTTACGGGGCAGACTGTCGTGACAAAGGGAAGAGCTAGAACGACAGTCGTCTGACGATAAATAAAACGCAAATTAAACGAACGTTCACGACACAGTCACGACAGATAGTCGTGATATGGGAAGAGACTAGACGCGACAGTCGTCCAAAGATAAATAAAACATTACGACATAATGAGAACGCGCCCAAACTAGGGAATTCCCTGTACTATACGTACCAGAGCAACGGATTTCGCTCTGAGGCACTTGCCAAAACATTCAGACCAGAAACAGAAAAGTTCATTTCCGAAATTGGTCCTACCGCGAATCAAATCCAGGACCTCCGCATCCAGCGCCCACAAACCACGAGGCTTACCAAGGTCGTCAAATTCCATTCTCAGTTCGTTGATATAGTGCCCACTCGTATCAAAACGCTTTGCTTTCTTCGTTAGAGTCTATACTAACTACGTCAAATGGCTTTGGCTGGTTCCGCATAACAGAGTGTTGAATCAATCAATACGGTGTGAAAACATTACTCTTAAAAATTTTCACGAAAAACTTACCTCGAAATTTTACAAGAAAACCGCTTATTCAATAGGTACTGTACATATACCAATGATTTTTTTTATATCAACTGTACTAAATAGAACACGTATACTATACGATATACATTTTTCAAATGGTTTTGATTTCATTTTTTTTTAGTCTGAAATAAAACCTGCCGCCCGATCCAAGCAAAGTGAACTGTATTAGTACGGGAAAAATCTGAATTCGAGTTGTGCCAGTGTAGACTTTTAATGCGTACGGGAAAGGAATGGATACGCTAGCGGCATTATCATAATCTGTGTTTCACGAAAATTACAACTAGACTAGATCTATTTTGTTTCTAAACATACAGAGATTTGTCGCTAGGGATATTAAGCAGAGAATTCTAAAAATGTGCACCCCATTACACTAAGCACGCAAAGATTAAAAGAAACAAAATAGTTTTAGTGCACGTGAAGTTTTTCTCGGTGGCAGTTGCGAAGCTGCTAACTCTTTTCTCTTTCTCTCGTATGACATTAACAACACGAGAGAGAAAGATAAATACAACAGCGATCGAGCATCCTTACGCCACTACAATAATAATGTAATTTTATGTAGAAAATTCCATTAGTATGTGGGTAATTTAACTTTCATACAAAATTATCAGTGGCAAAGGGACCTGTTACAACAGTCCCGTCGAATTATAAGAAATCTGTTCTCCAACGTACTACAAATAATACGCACCCTTCGCCACTGATATTTAGACTTTAAAAAAGCTTCTACTGCCTACGTCAAGACATTTTTGTAATAGATACTGCATATGAGCTTACTGTGCATGCTTTCTGTGTTGGTATCATGTGAAGCCTGCCAACATTCACGTGATGCGGATCTTGCGAAACGCTCCACCCTCCAATGTTGTTAGAACTAAGTCCGATAAGGTTAGTCGGCGATTGCTTATTTATGTTTTGGGCAGACACTTTCATTAATGACGTCACTATTGCAATGTCATATTCGAAAGAAATGCCGTACGTCTTTAAAACGTACCAATTTTAAACAATTTTGTTTCTAATTGACAAGTGGTGAGCTATTATGCCGTTAAACTTCATTAGATGAATCACTTGTATGCCAATTGAACGTAATGTGTGAGGTAGATCCTTTGGATAAGCATCGGAGATCTGATACACCATTAATAATACATGAAGTCAACCTTAGCGGTTGGAACAATGCTATAATGTTAGTGTCTGACCTGTTTATGGGTTACAAGAATACGGAAACATTAATATGTCAATGAAACGGTTGAACAACAAACTCAATATTGTACAATATGTTATAGTTTGTGTGTGACTGTAATGTACATTTCAATCTTTAACATTGATATTGCAATGTTTACCTAAGCTTGCTGCCCATGGCACTTCTAAAGAGTCAGAAGCTTTGTAGCGTTCATTGGTTAAGTTTTCATGCGTTTTTTAGCTTTGTATTAGATAGCACTCAAGGCTGTGACATATCACACATTTGGTGCTACATTTTTATTTAACACTACAAATTTTATTTATTTCGACATATTTAATTCAATTGTACTGAAATTACAATTACATCAATGTAGCACCAAATAAGTGATATACATAACAACGTAGTGAATAAAAGGCGCTCATAAGTTAATTTTCACCCATTATTAAGTTATTACACTTTTTGAAAACTAGAGAACCGCAGGGTGATAGCCTGTTTGGGCATCCGATACGACAATACATTTTTTCATATTTCCTTGGAAGGTAAGATCGAATTCAGGGAAAACCCAAACGAAGTTGTTTAGATCAGATATGGGGAAAAAATATGGATAATATGGAAGTTAGTTATGCAATAATTGCTAAACATAACGACTATTCGAAAACAGGTCAGCTTTCATAAAGACGCTTCTATCGTTAACTTGTTTTTATTTTTCAATTTCATATATCATCCATTCATGCTAGAACATTGCTTAATAACAGGATATCTTAATAGGCATATTTACATAAACTTCAAATAGTATATAATTATAGAGTGAATAATGCCTCTAAAATCAAAAATTATAAGATATTTTTTTAAATAGATAATTATCAAAATAATTATCATGTTTCTTCACAGTTTTGTCTGTTTAACTTTTGACTAAAAATGACAAACAGTGAGACAAGTAAATAAGCATGAAGAAAAATATTTGGGTTAATTTGGTTAGTGACATTTTTGTCTTTGACACGTTAGGACACGAGAGGATACAAACATTTAGCATGATATTGCTAGCGATAGCGTTTTGTTATTCCAATTAGGTTTATAAATAATATGATAATCATATTATTAATGATAAGTGTCTCTCCCAACCCTGCCCCAAATATAGAATATAATACGTAATAATTCCGCTATTTAAGAGGGAGGTATTAATCACTCTATGCTCTTTCTTCTTTGAAGTTTAGGTAAATACATTCGTGTCTATTTTGATCTCTGTTAATAACATAAATGAACTTTAATATATATTTTCAAATTATATATCTGCATTTTCAGTCGACCCCAGTGGGATCGAGCCAGACCGGACACGAGGTGGTGGTGTCTCCTAACCGAGATAGACATCAACCTTTCAATAAGGTATTTTATTTATTTTAACATTATTAAATTATAAGTTTATTTGATTTTATAATATTTTTTTTAAAGAACACAATTATTTGCTACGATTATTTCTTTAGTTCACAATTATTCTGTGGAATATCTTATTTGGCAACATTAGTGCAAAAGTGTCTTAGGCATCGAGTATATAACCAAAAATAGAGGCGAAATAAGGACCATATATTCCTGGTAACACATTAGCGATACATCTCTTATAAATATCAACTCTCGTTTGCACTGAAATATAGACAGGCCAACTACTGACCTGTGTGTACGTCTCCGTATATTCCAAAAAAAAATTCGTATTTATTGTAATAAAGATAATATCTCTAACAACGTCGTGCTGTTCTATTCGGTGGTGTGGGAAAAACAGCAAAACATCTAATTACAAAACAAACGGAATTACATTTCATCGGTAATTAAATATTAAATATGTAATTTTCGTCCATTATAGCGAAGCTCAAGTTAACTGGACGATTTGAAGTGAAACAGTTGACGACACCCGTCAATAGTTTCGAACTCGGGCTGGCCAATCGGAGCGCAGTTGTCACAGTAATGATATGGCAGAATAGTTTTCAAACAAATTAAATGACATTTCGTCTCTATTTCTGGTTATATACTCGATGGTCTTAGGTTTTTCTTTTTGGCAAAAAAGTTTATTGTTTAATACATTGACTTACAATTATATGGACGTCGGGTCCGCGCTAAAAAGTGTCCGAACTGATAGGGCGTTAAAATCGTATACAGAGCGTCATTCACGCTTTAGTCTTTGTTTGTTCGACTGACAGCGAAGCAAGCAAAATTAGACCGTACTGCGATGACATTACAATTTAAATTCAATTTTTTAGCTTTTTCATGTTCCTTTACATGTCACTACGTTTAAATAGGTTGACTTGGGACATTTTTTTCGTGGTTTTTGTATTAGACCCGTCGTCCATTTATTTGTAAGTCAATGGTTTAATAAATAATAACTGTGTTTCCCGAAAGCTATAACTAGGGATATACAAAGTTTGACATTTACTAGACAAACACGTGACATCATCGCTTTACATCAGGTGGGATTATCGCTAAGCGTTAAACTATTTTACGTAATCTTTTTTATTTGTAAGTTGGGCATGAAATAGAAACCAGGATAACCAGAATTATGTAGATTAGAGTTTGGGTTACCACCCTTTTGAATTTATCCGGACATGTCCGGCTTTTGGACCATCTGTCCGGATTTGTCATTCGTCCGGATTGTTCAAGTTAGGGTAAAAATTTTTGGAATAAAAAAAAATACGACAAGAATTCTGTACACTTGTCCATCGCTGCTGCCACGTTAGATTTGAGGTTTCATTTTGTTACTAAAAAATCTGTTCTGGATTGTTCAAATTTCCGAATAGTAACCCTTATTTAAATACACAACAGAGAATTAAGTCTTTCAACCATAAATTCACATTGGTTTACTTACAAAATTACGAAAATTAGTACTTTGAAATCATGGTAGAGTGTGGTTTATGTGTCCCTGGCTTTTTACAATTATGATTTTGAACTAAGCGTACAACGACGAGCAGAGCAAGCGAAGCTTTATCACGAATATAGAAGATAGGTGTTCTCACGAAAAAAAGGAAATTAAACAAAATAATTGAATATAATATATAAAAGCATTTTTGCCCTAATGTTGTCAGGAACTCATACGAAATTCTGACCATATGATTTTTGTCGGTGCAGGATGATTTGTGTGATTATATGATTGGTTTGGTTGAGGACGATGAGGCGGCGCTTATTGCGGGAGAGGTTTGACCCTTCACTCTTATGTTTATCATACACCGTTATAATCGTATACTGGACTTCAGAACTGTTCCTTTTGTTTACACAATTATTCTAATTTCAGTGTGCTTAATAGGTCATTCACTAAACTTTAGCATTATGGTGCTAAAGACCGACCCGGTTTTGCACTATGGTAAAATGTGGAGAATAATCTGCTTCTATTCTATCCTATTTTTAAGTTTATAGCCTCTCTTGAACACCTCTGCCAACGTCTAGGCAGTCATGGTAGTTAAACTTTTTTTTTTATTATATACGTTTAACACTGGTCTTTTAAGTCTATTCCGGCTTCTGGAACAACACAAAATATCCCGATGTACGAGTACCAACACCATTACAGATATTTAAATATAATATAAGTTGTATAATTTAAATTTGTTAAGACAAATAGAATCAGTTATTAATATTAAGAGGTGTTTAAAAAAATAATCTACTTATATTTGGTAAAATTTAGCTTGCTTTAGAATGACATGTCAAAATTCATGATACAGTTGCGGGACACGAACAGTGATATCGAGAATCGATTTTAAAATATGTCGACTGACATATCGACTGTGAACTGCCAACCTGTACTATCTCAATTAAAAAATAATTAAATAAAAATATGTAGTGTACATACATATAAGTGTAATAAAAATATTTAAAAACTACGTGTTTTTATTTAATAAACCAGATGCTATATAAATGACGCAATCAATTTTTTTCTTCGTCCTGCAAATTTGTCATAAATTGAGATAGTACTGATTGCCAGTTCACAGTTCATATGACGAATTTAAATCAGGCTTACAATATCATGGTAATAACTGAAGTCAACTTATATAAGTAACGTATGCTTATAAATAATAGTTTATTGTTACACTTGGATACAAAATTCACCTGTAATACGCAATTTAGTCGGAAATAACATTTGAAAAATTATCACCAACCTTTTCTCGATTTGATGAGTTGAATGACTCCATATTTTTGACGTGTCCCAACACAATTTTTTTCCCAACTGATATAGCTATTAGCAGCAGTATAGCTCCTTGTGAAAGAGTTCGTTCAGGGAAGTACTGGAAGTTTTGAAGCTTTGGCTTGGGTGGTTAGGGCGCGGGTGAAATTACAGGCACACTTGTTAACTTATGTCTCAGGGTGACAGTGCCCCTCAGATCTTTACGACTTGAAGCTTTGAGTGGCAACTGTTATGGACAGGTGTGTAGCTTACCATTAGACGCACCACTTGTTCGTCCGTTCACTTGATATTATAAAAAAAATTATTAATATCTATGTGTGATTAACTTGAAAAACCATTTGTCAATAATTTATGGATTTGAATGATCGTTTGTTAATGAATAGTAACGTAATATTATGTAAAACATTTTATTGTTTTGTCGTGTTTAAAAATATATAATTTGGCGGCGTTGCTACAAATTTCTTCGATTTTATTTTGTCGACATGTCATTTTAATCAAGCTGAATTTTACGGAGTATTATAGTACACTGAAATTAGCATACTGTAATGGAACCTTAAGTTTAGTTGTGAAACTGAAAGCCCCGTTTACTTCATGCTAATTTCAATATGCTGAACGCGTTGTTTACCACACTTTATCATAGTGTAAAGGCAATTGATAAGTTGACAAACAATTGAATTTTATGCAGAAATCAAAAAGTTTTCAATATGGCGTATCCAAAATGGCCGCCATATTATGTCGTTTCCGAGCTGATCAGTGTAGCATATTTTATTCTGAAGGTAAATTAAAATGTGTTAAGTTGATAAACTGGTATTTTTCAAGTTTTTATTATTGAAACACTATACGATTACGACACTTTGCTGTTTACCCTAGTTTTGTCATTACTCCGCTCCCCGGCTATCGCCTCGATTCTCGAATATTCCATAGCTCCCATGCTGCCATCTATCGGTGTGCGTTTTTACGCTCAAATTGTAGTTGACAATCGTTGTCACTCGAATTTGGATATAATTGTAAATGTTTACAATTTGTTTGCTGTGTATACAAACATATAGATAGCTATAGATTCCCTTGTCAGTTAATTACCGTTAATTGCTATAGTAAACTTAATGTTATACCTTGTTGTAACCTGAAGATATTTGTTTAGAAAGAAGTAAACAACTTCAAAAATAAGCTTCGCAGTCATCACTAGAGCCCTAACCAAATATTGTGTGGTTTTTTAAACGCTTATACCGAAATTGTTCCACTAGAGTTTAGTTCTTTTGATATTTGTTTTTTGTTTTTTTTTTATTTGGTGCTTGAGTGTTTATAGTGTAGTTTTAAACATTTTCCTTCCAAGATTATTATTTAATTACCTAGTAGTAATTTTTAGTAACTAGTTTTTACTCGTGACTTGGATAACTCTAGTTTTAAACTTTTTAAGCGGGAAAACTTACTTAAAATACAATGTACATAAGATTATCCGCATAATTTCATATAAAATGTAACTTCATTCTCAAATATAAATTACAAAAATTTTACATCCAATTTTTTATTGATTTTGGTTTTCAACCATTGTCTCGGTAGTTTCGAAACACCATGTGATATAATTCCATGCGTGTGCCTTAAATATAAATAAACACTTTCAGGGTGGGGTGAAGGACTCGGGGGGTACAGCGAACACGGGGGGCAACTGGCCCCACAGTGGAAAAGCTACCCCGCTCACTACGGGCCATCTTACCCCGGCAGATAGACATGGATCGGTACAGGTATGGTACATTTTGTTATTAGGAATTTATTGCATTGGACCTGAATTCGAGAAAATATTATACATAAACATAATACATAGTTGTGAAAATTACAAACGATAAATTGTATCGCGGCTATATTGCAGAAAAAATATATCAATTTATTTTTGATCGCATATTTTTAAAACCTTTTTTTTTAAATCAGGTTCTGTGCGTGGTAGAACATAGATGGGCTCTAGTTTTTGGAAAAAAAATTGACAATTAAAATTGTTACTTCTAAGTTTTCCAAAAACTATCCCAACAAAAACACTAATGATTAAACATTAACTAAATTAAGTTTAAATAAAATATACCTAAATACATTATAAATTATAAAATAATTTGTGTAGCACTGATTCTATTAGATCCACGCTGTTTATGCACGCATCCCTTAAATATATCGCACACCGGCTGCAACACTGACACAAGTAAAAAAAGTAAGAAACGTGGCAAGTAAAAATATGACGTGAGTGTGTAAATATCGTATAAAAATTGTCTAAAGTGACATCTGAAGAAAACTTTACAATATTAAAACAAATTGTAACCGAAAAGCTGGAAAGTTTTTGCACGCGCCCTAACAAAACCCGAAAAAATATGATTTTTGACTTGTGACACTATTGAAATCGTTGTGCGATATAATAGACAAACATTTTTTTTATTACAAAATTTAGTTATTTATACATTATCCTAATGATTCTGCAACATCTACAGTTGCTGAACACATCGTGGTTATCTCATTTCAGTTACTCGCAAACCTCAATATTGCGGACTGCCCTCTTTGTGTTGATCACTAAGACGGCCCTCCTTAGAAGTGAACCGTGCCCAGAATGGGACGAGTTTCAATATAATATTATAATACATTGTGTGAGACAGAGGAAAAATGAACATCTCGTTTTTAAAACAGTTAAACTTACTTTAAAAACAATTTAAACAACAATTTAAATCAATAGCGCTAACATAATGTGCGGTACATAGACATACATACATACGTTAAATATATAAAATTCGCACCCCGCATAAGTGGAGTTACGTCAAAAATGTTTATTGCTCCATTATGTACAGAAAAATATAACCCACATCCTTTCCAATTCTTGTAACTCTGTCTACAAAATTAGTCGCCACTTATGCCATTCTTCGATGAGGGATGCGAAATATATTTGTGCGGTCATGCAAGGTTAAGGTTGAAAAGTAAAGAGAACATCAATCTAGACTACTTTTTACTGTTGTTATCGCTTGACGTGACCTTGACTCTGTTGTACAACGTCATATTTGTTCAGCAACTTAGATGATTAATGTTCGTGTAAAGTTGTGAATGTATATTGGTGTATTTATTTTTTAGCTGTTGAAGAATAAACATTTTCGGTATGTGAAATTCCCCGGATCAGTTACAACGGTCAGTTTTTGAAATATTTTGCGGCATTGTGTGATGTCTGCATGAAGCTTATTAAAGGGTTTTTTATTTGTGTACGATATTTTAAGGGATTACGGTACGGTGTGTTTAGTTATGTTACTATGTACTGGGGATGATCCATCGTGATGATCAAATGAACATTCTCGCCGTGGAATTTTAAAAATCGAATTCCCTCGTAATGAAGTGACGTAAATTACTTTTTTGGGAAAATAAAAAATAGATTAAAGAAATTACTCGCGTGGCAAATAATATGTCAAAATTATTTTTAATGGTGCGCTATTTAAGCTGATCCTTAAAAAAAATCACTTTTGGAATTATGTCACTTCATTTTTGAGGGTGCGATTTATTTTATTTGCAACATGTACATTGATTTTAAACTATTACTAGCCCATTATATCAGCTTCAAAACGTGTCGTGTCCATTTAGATAGCAACAGTTTTTTTTTTATTGCAGACGGTTTACTTCGAACTCTGTTCGGTAATATGACCAATAGAAAATAACATTCACCAATGTTAGTGTTGAAAAAAACCGCAGACATTCTACGTATTTTACTATTAGGGAAAAATCGTTGGAAATTGCAAAAGTTACACGAGTAGATATCTCCATCAATCACGTGGTGGCGGTAGGCAGCTACTTTAAGTCGTATTTTAGATTGTTAATTTCGGGGTGCTAAATTATGTGGTCGTGTATAGGTATCAGAAAAAAAAGATAAAAAGATAAGGGTAAAAGAAACCCTACATCGCCGGTGCCATGGACAACACACATTGGTAGACAACCACAAATTGCACCCAAACACCGAGAGAAATAAATGTGGGCCATACAAATCCGATGGCCTTCGTTGTTGAGTGGTTTGCACACCAGTTTTCACGGTGTCACCATCTCTGAGGTCCCGGGTCCGATCCCCGGCTGGTGTAGAAAACTAACTTTTCTATATTGTCTCGGGTCTGTGTTTTTGTGGTACCGTCGTTGTATCCGATTGCCATAAAACAAGTGCTTTAGCTACTTACTTTGGGATCAGAGCAGAGCAACGTGTGGTGTTGTCTAATATTTATTTCGGCAGTCCAGCATGGTAGCCTTTTGGCCACGGAGGCAGCTAATCTCTATCAAGCATAAGTTTGGCCAAGTATAGAGTTCAAAGTTAGTTAATTTATCTAAGTCTAGATTACCGCAGAAAAGCGTCCTTTATTATTATTATTATAATACCAAGTGACGGAACGAACAAGTTGTGCGCCTGATGGTAAGCGACACGCCAATCCATAACAGTTGCACTGCCACACAAAGCTTTAAATCGCAAAGATCTTAGGTCATTCCCACTGCGCTCGTCATCCTGAGACTTAAGTTGAGAATTTCCATGTGCCTATAATTTCACCAGCACATTTACTTACCCTTCCAAACCGGAACGCAGCAATTCTCACATTACTGCTCGGCGGCAGAAATAGGTAAGGTGGCAGCAGAGCTTCCGTGAACAAACTCTTTCGCAAGGAGGTCTACTGCTACTACTGGCATACTTGTATGGAATACAGTTCTTACTTTACAAGTCTAGTTAAAAGTCCAGAACACTCCATCCTTATGGCATTGACTTACCACACTCGCGCGAGGCGCTTTGCTATATATTTCTTGAAGCGTATGTCAATGGACTGGAATGTAGTGCGGACATTTGTGATTGAAGGTCTGCTACGCCGAGACCTCGGGTTCGATGCCGGGAGAAATATTTGTATGGCCTACATTTATTTTTCTCTTTAGTCTGGGTGCTATGTATGTATACATAAAGTAGTATATAGAGAGAGTGACTAAACAGTCGTTTAATTTACTTTAAAGAAGCTTTCATTTAGTTATTTTTTTAGTTTATTTCAATATGATTAAGTTTGAAGAATTACTGATTTAGCACACTCACATTAATGTGATGGGGCTTGCTGTAGAAAGATATAGGGTGAAAAGAAAATTCATTCGCAAATCTTTACGTAAAACTCCGCAACTCACTCCGCAAGTCCGTTGTTACACAATAATTTATTTAAAATACCGTGCACAAATAAATGTTGAACCTGTTCTGTGCTCTCGAGTAAAAAGTAACACGAGCTTTCAGTGAAGCACTGCCAATATTCATTCATAAAATTGTCATGTACTCTTTTGGAATTGCACTAATTCTGGGTTATTTTCTCAAGGCATCATTGTATAATCGTGTTAAACCAATCGTATTGGACTAATTCACAAAATGCTAACTTTTCAAGCACGAGAATACTTTTTTTTACTTTAAACATGAAAATTACCCAAAATATTGTTAAAGTTTTCCGCTTTTCTTCTTATTTTCAATTGTTAACCTACGCTAGTTAGACAGATCCTAAAATACTGTTATCGCTTGTGTTTATTAATGGGTAGAAGCGATTGCAAGATTTTTAGTCTGTCCAATAGTAAGGGCAAGAATTTGGAATCGCAACTTTTAATCGATTAATGACTTTAATCTAAATCTGATTATCTTTTGATAATTGACAATTAAGCAATAATTACACAAGAATCGCGGAGGTCTATACACATTGCACCCTCAACGATAAAGAGTCTTAATTCGAAAAATAACAATTTTGGCTAATGAACAAAATAAATAAAAAAATAAACACTAAAAGTCAACTATTATTATATTGTTTTTCATATTAAATAGACTCATCGCATTCGGCACCAGCTAAATTGTATACAGGATGGAAAAAAAACAATGGGACATCTTCATCTCAGGGTTAATTGAAGTCATTATGTACTAATAATATCCAATAATTTTGAGAGATTTTGTCGCTGTAATTGATCATATGATTAGTACAATAAAGTAGTGAGTGTGTATTTTTTTTATTTTTAGTTGGTTTGATTCTCGGCTCCAGTAAAATTTCAAAAAATCTGTACATTTATTCATATAAAAAAATAAAATTATCTCCTTTAAGTAAAATTAGGTATCTGAAGTATTTAAGCTAGTTACTCTCCATGTCCCTTTGATTTTTCTGCACCCTGTATGGTGTCAGGTAAGTTTTTTTTTATATTTATTTTGGTCAGTTTTTCAAAAGATACTTTTTGAATTTTGATCATATATAATGTATACATGCTATACCACTATCGGGTGTTAATGGATTACATATCAAAAACTGTAACTCGTAACTGTGCTATTTCAAATGCTATGCATCCCCCGTTTGAAAAGCTTTTGTATGGAACTTTTGTATTTTGTATTGTTTTCAATTTATAAGAGATGTAAATAAGTGTGTTTGGTATCACACTTTCAGTAATAAAAGTCCAAAAAGTAAATTTGGGAGACAAAAATAGGGTAGCCTATCAGTAGTCTGAAATAACATTTGCCAGAAATAACGTTTGGTCGAAATTTCATAACATCGGAAGTAATTTTGAGAGGAAAATGTTTTTTTTCTTTTAAAAGTAACTTAACCAAACCTAACCGAACCTAATCGTGTCTTTGCGATAAACATTCAACACATCCTGAAAGAACAACTGTTTCGTTATAATTCGGTTTTCGGTGTAATGAAAATTCGAACAGACGTTATTTTGGACAAAAAAATTTTCGACTTTTTTATGTTACCCAAAAATAGTTTTCATAAAAAATGTACGTGACACAATTATTATATGACAAAATTAAATTTGGTATGAGAAACGATACGAAACATAAAAAATGAAGGTCATAAAAATATCACGAATCATATTATGTGAAATTTTATAACTTATTTAAGCATAAAACAGTATCGACTAATTTTGTTCGTAGAATCTTTAAACCTCTCTCGTGAAAAATGTAATTTTACAGATGTGACCTTATTACACAATGGGTGCGATATTAGTTTTATTTCGTATATACATGGATCGAACTGAAGGAGGAGTAGCAGCGTAGTCCCTATCTGGTACACCAGATGTCGCGACGAGTACCAAATAGCTATTTTTGTAACTAATTTCTAGTAACATAGTAGTTTATGTGACTGTTACATAATGAAAATCATTAAAATACCGAGTGTTTTAATACCTAATTGTCTAAAGTTACATACACTGCTTTATCTACACACATATTATAGGCTCTGTAAGATGTGATAAACAACAAAACAAACTAAATGGCGGCAAATAAAAACTATTCTCACGCATGTCATGCTACCGTAGTTTCTTTTTAAATTCATAGACAAACTAGAGTCGGCCCCAACTATCATATCGTTCGATATCAAGTAACGTGTGAGATTTGTCAAAATTGTTTGCTATTGACATTTCATTTCGAATAAAACTTCATCTCGACTGCTATTAGAATTGAGGTCGGATGAACTTGTTTTGTTTTTCAGAAATTTTCGTAATTTGAATGTATTCGATTTTATTATTAATGCAATAATAACATTTTCACAGATAAGAAATTTGTTCTAACGAAAACAGATATCTTTATGCTGGTTGTAATTTGCGGTTTTTAAACACATCATAGACAGTTTATGATATGTGTGTAGATAAACAAATAAATCAACTAGTTGGTGCTTATTGCAGAGTTTTATGGATAGTGCCGGCTATTCTTCTATTTTGTTTAGGATTAGCGCCATCTACCCATATTAGGAAGCGTTAATTTATAACTTAGTACGTAACACAATGCCATCTTTTGTCAGACACACATATTTGTCAGAGTTCAGAAAATAAGTTTAGCTCATGATCAATATTTCAATAATATTATTACAAGGAAAAAATAATTACTTCGTACATAACTGATATCCACGGCCATTAACATATTACAAATTACTTCCAGATTATTGATCAGCGCCATCTAAGCATAAGACGGAATTTTGACCTTGATCAAAGTTACTTATGTGTATTATATTTTTAAATTTATCTTGCAATTGCAATGACCTAAATGATGACCAAACAAGTATTTTATTATATCATCTTTGGTCTAGATTATTGGACTGTCATTTAGACAGTGTTATATAAGTTTATACCATGCAAATGAACGCTATTGTATATTAATCTATGCACGCGTGCTACCTTCAATTATTTCTTACTATAGCATGTACTACAAAGCCTGCTCTAGAAATCGTATTTGTGAAGATTTTTGTACCTTTACGATTTGTATTGAAAAGTATTAATTAAATCTTGCATGTAATATCTGCATTTCATTCGTCTCTTTACTACCGTAGAGAGTCACCATACTTATCAATACACAATCGAATTAAGCTGGTCAGAAACAGCTTTATGTCCATGTAATAAAAACAAAAATGAAATTGTGCGCTTCGCGTCGGCAGTTTGAATAGAGCGAGCTTGTTTGTGGTGACTCTCTTACTCAGCTTTCGAAAGCGAACATTCCTTAAAAACGTAATCTACCTTTTTTTTATAAAAAAATTTACTTACGAAAGTTAGTCAGGAAGCCATTTGAAATCAAAATTAAAGAATAATATAGTGTAACATTGTAATAATGGACGTTCCCAGGTGGTGTCATCGACGAACGGCGAACTCGGGGCCGACGACCCCACCGCCGGTCACAGCAACACGCCGATCACCCAGCCCCACCACGAGGTGGACGTCGTGGACGACACCAAGTCAGTGTTTCAGCTGTACGTACCCTTCTCATTGCTTATTATAGTCGCTGAATCCATTTCGGAGGTCAGTCGGTATTCAGAATTATAATTGCAGTGGAACGTTATGTACAGGGGCTGATGCAGATCGCCCATAATTGTATCATTGTATTTGTTTTGCAAGTTTGAGCTTTAAATGATACGTCAGACGCCCTTTTAATGCGCGATGTTATAATGATATGCCATTCAATTCGCTTATACGAGTATTTAGTGGTAATACCTCTCGCTAACGCTTTATGAAAACATCGTGATGAAACGTACTTGCTGAAGAACGTTACCAACTTTTGGACTAAACTCTGGATTCGCGTCAAGTGGGACGTGTTGATGATAATATATGCTCAACGCACAAAAAGGACGTCGTCTGCATAGAGCCTTATTAAAAAAAATTTGCTTTCTTTGTTATTTTTATTTTCCAATGTGATGTGTTTTAATTCGATGTTACTGTTTTCTATTTGAACGCAATTGAGTGCACGCAAGAACGATCTCGTCCCATGGCAGACTCTGTAAATCTTCATGCAGGCAATCCTACTATTCCAGGTGCTGCTGCTTCTTCAAGCGCAAAAAGAAGAAGTGTGCGGCGCGCGCGGGCAAGTGACGCGTGACGTGACCCGCCCCCCTGCAAGCCACCCTGCAAGCCACCCAGCACCCCGCCACCCCGCAGCCACCCCGGCACCCGCTTCCCGAACGATCTCACCGACTCGGTAACACCCTTCATGCAACGCATCGAACACTCGGGGACTTTCAAATCGTTCTAATTTTCTCTTATTCGTACTTGTCGATTCTGACTCGCATTTGTAGTCTGCGGTTGGTATTTTGTTTTCTTTCTCGTGTAGCATTATGCGGCGATGAGGGAAAGGGATGGTCATAGTGGCAACAGTGCGTCGCTGACTAGTTCCAGCCTATTATATTAACCGAATCAGAAGGGAAAGATACGAAAGTATTTATCTTTCTCAACTCTATAGGTTAACGTGTAGACTAGGGTAAAACCTAATGTAAAAAGACACGGCTGAACTTAAGTACGGATACTATGTTATTTTGCGCCTATGGCGCTTGTATTTTCAGCAGAATAAGTTCAGCTGCGCTCTTTTCGTTATAATTAACCTTATACTATTTTGAATAGGCTGTCCTTTTCAAAATAGTGTAATAGTGTTGAAAACAGAGGATATAAGATACAAGAGTCTCTTTACCTTAACTTATTAACTATACTAAGGTTGTTCTCCACACTTTACCATAGCACTAGTTGATCAGCAACGATCGAAATAGAATATATATATATTACATATAGAGTACATTATCTCCTTTTCAAACCCCAGAATGATTAAAAATAATAGGAAAAAAAATCAAAACAATATTTTTTTTTATTAATGTTTTTTTATACTTACAATTACAAAAATTTTCTTAATAAACTACCGTGGTAAAGCAGTGTTAGTCACACATGAAAAATATAGAACAAAATCAAGAATTGTTTAATTAAATTAAATTTCGAAAGTAAATATAAACAACAATCTCGTATTCCATATTATTAAGTAACATTAAATCCATATATTATAAACGTAATTAGTAAACATTAAAATAATGGGTACGTATTCAGGTTTCTTTCAAATGCAACAACTGGTTGTGAATCGGAATAAACACTATAATTGTCCATTCGTCAAGGGTCAAAGGATAACACCTTACCGGAACGTACCCATATATAACACTAATTAGAAAGATCATTACTAGGGATGCACATTACGATTTCATTTTTATGAAGATCGATTTAATTGAATACGATTTGGCGATTATTTGAATCGATTCATTTCAATGCGATTTTTAAGCGAATCGATTCAATATTAAGGCCAATTTAATCGTCTAGATTGTATTCATAATTTAAACAAAAGTCTCATAAAGATGAGGACAATGCTTTGGGCATTAAGTTATATGAAATTATTATTGAAAGTTTAGTTAGATGTAAAGGATTGGCAATTAAATCATGTAATAATTATTACAAATTTTCAAACGATTTTTATGAGATCAATTCAAGAGGAGAGAAAAATACAATACAACTCTATGTTTACGCGTTACGCTCGGTATGTGTAACACGTAAATATACTCTTTAGGTAAACATAGACTTTAGGTAAAAATACTCTGGCTATGGTCAAATGTGGAGAACAACCCGCGTAGCACCCAACTCAGCATGATGGGCTTCAATCGTGTCAGAATCGATATAATTCATCGCAAAGCTTCTAGCACCGTCTAGCGTATATGGTTTCATCAAAATTGTATTAGTAATTGTTTTTTAACGCGCTAATATTTAAATAAAAAGTGACAGTCGCGAACTTTCGAACGATTTCGAGACCGAATTTCCTATCGGGAAGTGTTTAATGTCGATTATTACCTTATAAAACGTAATTTCGGATAAACTTAGTCAAATACCGTAATGATACGAAATATTCAAGGCTCATGTGGGGAAAATGGCGTAAGTAATAAATTTTAAAAATGTGCGGGTGGCTGTCTTCGTTTTTGTGTTCCCGTCCGTAGAAAATTACGTTTCGTTTCACCGTCACTAAATTCACCGTGAAATGAAAGGTAGAAACATATTGTGTCAAATCACACTGGAATTATATTTAATGTAATTAGAAACAGTTGAAAAGTGTTCTTAATTATCGCCGAACGGAGATTATTGTAGGTTTTAAGAGAGAACCTCGAGTGTGAATCACTTTTAAAATATGTTTCTAAAGCGCCATTTGCATTATTCTAATCGACGTGTGCTTAATGGGTTATTCCAAATTATTTATTTAAATGAAATACAATACAAAAAGTAATAAGATAAACATTTGAAATGGGTCTGTGACAAAGAGTACTATGGAGTTACTATAACTAATTGTAGCAAATAACCTTTCGCACTGAAATTATCATAATGTAAATGTGGTTTTACTCCTTTCATCTTACGAAGTCGCGCATCTACCCTCACTCGCATAAATTGTGTCCATTCCAACTCAGCGTTCGAACAAATCACCCGATTTGTACATTAGTTCATTTATCATTATATAAACTGCTGTAGTTATAATGAACTCTGCATTCGTTCACTTGACCGGTTCCGAGTTGAATTTTTTATGTACACATTTCATCAAATAAATTATATGTCGCCGGGTAAAACTTGAAAACCTCGTAATTACGTTTTTCGGACGTTGACATCTCAAACGTCCAGAAATCGAGTCCGGGACCTCGAGAGATGACAACACCATGAAAGTCGGTGTACAAGCTGCTTTACCACAGAGATTGGCAAATAGAAAGTCATATAATTATTTCTGGTAATGCTGTATTTTGTGCGTACTCAAAAGTTCACGGGTTACGTCAATTAGTGTTGTAAGGGACGATATGATATATCATATGTGGTATAATTTTGTTCTGCAAAAATTAACTTCACCTTTTATTAATAACGTGTATAGCTCTCAGTGGCACTGCAAATGTTATGGACAGGCGTGTCGCTTACCATCAGGGGCACGACTTATTCGTCCCTTCACTTATCATACAAAAATATATAGCCAATCTTTGCAATTGAAAACAGAATATTTAAATAAGTGTAATTTAAGTCAAATGAAACTTGCTCATTTTTACTTTTATTCAAAAATAACGTTAAAAGATGGTTACCCTTATTTATATATATAGGTTGATTTAAATCAGATTAAAGTTGTACCTCTTTGCCACTGTACACGCAAGAAAAAGAGCGATTTGAAAAAGTACTGCTTTAAAGTTTTTGTAACCGAAATTGAACTTAAAAACCGAAAATTATGGAAACAACAAAAAGCAAATTATATTAGAGGTAAACTCCCAATAGCGCAAACGTCTATTGACTATAATGCAGTATTAAGTTACACGCTCTGAATGTTTTGCTTTGATAAAGTAAAATACAGTATTATAGTTAGTGACATCTAATAATATAGAACTTTTGTGTAACTCGCTGATAGTTTCATTGGCAATATACTAATTTAGATGTGCTAAGTGGGTTAGCTACACTATTATTGCGTTTGCAGAATAACCCACTTAGCTCACATAAATTAGTATAATAAAAATAGCGAATTATTGATTTAAAAGTACAGTCGGCTCAATCGGAGCGAACGTTTGCAGAGTTAATTACGTATCGCTTTGTCCCATTTGTGTTAGGCAATGAAATATTATTTTTTTACGTCCTCGGCGAGTTTTAATCGTGAATGCAGTGAGTTTTGTTATGTTAGTAATGAAACACGTACCAATATTAAAGTGACTATCTTGTGTTTGTACGAGTTACGGTGATCGGTGTATTGAATATTGGAGTTTTAAATTAACTCGTATGTTTTAAGCAAATAAGGCTTGAAATCGGAATGCAAATTCCAAACGACCTCAAGGTGCAGACGGCAAATATAATGGTAGTGGAAAGTGTAGTATATAAGCCATATAGCATTGTTAGTCAATCTCCTAGATGGGTTTGTGATATACAATTATTTATCAAGTGTGTTCTCTTCATTGCGTCTGCATTTTTACCGTGAACGTTAAGAAATTCTTCTTTTAATGTAGACCACGCTGTCGTAGGGGAGGTCCGATCTATTTTGTCACTTTTGATTGCGACGTCCATCTTGTATTCGGCCATATTGACATTTAGCACAGTTTGCCAACACGAGATTTAAAACTGGTGCAATGTTCAACACACCGATTGTATGCATATTTATAAATTATAGTTTTATTAAGTCAAACAATTTAACTAAGTTCAGTTTGTGCGAGGTACTTGTATGATAACAATATGTATATGTTATTGGCACTTTCCTATAGTGATGCCACCTACTTTCCTATCTTTATTTATACCGGGGTGCCTGGAAACGCTGGAATAAACCTTTTAGCGGGAGAACTAGACATGAATTGCCCTCGTTTAGCTTTATTCCACGTTTGCAGATACCCCTTATTGCTGTAGTTTGAGAAAATGAGGTAACTTCATGCGATTTTATGCAATAGGTAAGGAAGCTATAGAGTAAACGAATTATTTTCAACAGAATTGCAGTGTGATGACGTTGTTGCTCTTAAAAATTAAAATAAACATTGGTTGATTATAATTTGACATAATGTATGTTAAACGTGCAATAATTTGTGTAGAAATTCACATCGTTACAATAGATAATAAAATTTAGATTTTTTTTTTCATAATAAGTCAAGAGAATTAGTTTGAATCGATGTAAACGATGGAGTCCCGAATGAACTGACTTCTATTTATTATCTTCTAAGACTGATTGGAACATTTCACCTTGTGTACAAACGACAATGCGTTCTGGGCTCGTGTCAATTTGTATTGTTGCGAATTGTTTTCGTTTTATCGACTTTTGCGACGGGACGCTCTTGGATTGGCTCTGTGACGTTATGCAGCAGTGCTTCAGCAATTGCAGCAATGTTCAGCTTCATTTTGAGTTCAGTGTCCCGTCTGTATGACGAAATTATGTCATTTTTTAAATAATGTCAGTCGAGAGTCGAGACGGTTTGCAGCCGTGGTCGGGAGCACATTAGTCATTCCAAAATTATAAATAAATCAGATTTCGCACCGCGTCTTTTTAGACACACGTCGAAGCGCCTCGATCCTCGCGGCTGCACACCCCAAACACTTGACAGGTGCGTTATAGGTTGACAACTTGGTCTCACCGCACGCATCCTCGCGGTCGCTCATTAAAGTTGCCCACCTATACTCGCAGCCGTCTGTATTTATTTCCGAGTTTGCGAGCGTGAATAGACTGAGTATTCGTCGTCGGTACGTGCGTCCTTCGCCGCCGCAGTGTGGTCGCGTAGTACGAGGACATTGATGTGACGAGCACGCGGCCACGCCTTCCGGGCGGTCGGTACAACGTCTGTGGTGTAAAAATTGTACAGTTTAGGGAACACATTTGTATATTTTGGCTTGGACGCGAAGCAGCAAGGGTGCAAGCGCGAGGGTGCGTAGCAGTAAGGTGTAGATGCCTCCGGATGCCGGCGCCGTGCAGGCGGTCGGCGACGGAGCGCTCGTATTTCAGATAAGTCACGGATAAAGTAGTCATCACAAAAATTGTATCCCCGCATTAGGAATTATTCATTTCGAGATAAGCATGTTTGAAATGTTTTATAATAACATAAAAAAACATCTTGTTGTGTCGTTTTCATATTTTTAGAGAGAAGTATAGATATGCGAATATTGTCGATATGTTAAATGGAAATTTTTAAATGGATCTTCTAATAATGGTTTTTATAATATTGTGAACAAATCGAAGTTTCACCTCGTTAAATGAATCGTTGATACCTATTGTACATCAATGCAGTGTAATCGAATGTAATAAAACTTTAAACGTGAGTAATACAATAGTTTTACCTAATTGTTACTTTCTATTTGCTAGATAGAATAATCAAATTAGAGCGAGTAATAAAGAAAACAAAGTCATATATTGTGATCTGTAGCGACTCGGATGTTCGTACCTTGTGCGGGTCGTGAACGTACATTTTATTATACGAAAGCTTTGTGCTAGTGACACGAATCGATGGCAGAAACGAGTGCGGTGTGTCATAAAGTAAGACTTACGTTTGTACGACAGCTGAACACTCGCGTGGAAGATGGACGATTTGTCAGCGACGTGCATGCGAAGCTTGATCACGATGAACATTATAAGGCACGGCATTGTTTTGTTCTTGTCCAGAGTGCTGCTATGTGAAAGTTTCGCCGTGATGGCACCAAAGTAATTCGGGAGGCCCCGGGGCCCCCGGTCGTTGCCACAAGGCGTATGTACTGTGTAGTTAACTAAATTATAATTTTAAAAATTCGCTTACTAAGTAAGTCATGTTCAGTCGGTCGGCTTGAGAACGCACGAGGGAGAGTTTGAGCTAGTTTTTAACTTTATGTATTATAATACATGATGCTTTTGAAACTGAATTGAATTCTTATTGTAAGTATAAATAAATATTAATATTCATAGAAACAATTCTCAGTGTTTATTTTTTTCTGTAAGTATGTATACTGTGAGAAATTTTGCATACGCAATCTGACTTGTATTCTGTTAAGGTCACAACCTGTTCAAAAATACGAAAATATTTGTTAACTCATAATTAAATAAAGCTTATTATAAGATATTTGTTTTATTCTTTACGAACTGCAGTTTGGGTTAAAGGAAGTGGGACAAAATTGAAAGACAATTATTTTCCTAACTCACTTTATTCCCAAGTCGTCGTTATGTTTGCCGATCTATAAATAACGAAATAACTTCACAATAAGACCCTAAAGACTATACTGATCAGAGCTAACATAATTGCACCGAATTAACACGAAAAATGCTTAAAACAAAACTTACCCTAGTTATAATTAAAATGATTTGTAAAAATCAAATTACATATTCCATAGCAGCAATATATTAATTTTGAAGTAACAAATAAATACAATAAACCTCTAATTCTCATCGAACACAAGTACTTGCTTAGGTCTAACTAATTATACGTCATAAAACAAGTTCTCACTAGCATAAAAATTAAAAGACGGGTGACCATTCCGAAGCACACATTAGACTTAGTATTTTTTTCAGCAACGTATTTCCAGTGAGCACTTCTTATCGTGAGCTTCTGTCAATCTCCTTAATGCATATATATAAAAAAGATAGACATACGATAAGTGGAGAATGTTAGCTTTTGAAACACGATAGACCAGTTCAAATTTAGA
Organism: Hyposmocoma kahamanoa; assembly: GCF_003589595.1. Lineage (NCBI taxonomy): Eukaryota > Metazoa > Arthropoda > Insecta > Lepidoptera > Cosmopterigidae > Hyposmocoma > Hyposmocoma kahamanoa. The sequence goes on from NW_020654289.1 coordinate 1,070,873, forward strand.
CAGGAGAAATAATGTTTTTACGTCAAGTTGAAACTGTGCTTCGAGGAGACTAGAAAAACTACCCAAACAAAAGTAAAGGAAATTGGAAATAATGATTGTGAATCAAACTGGGGAATTCTCACTCAGCTACGTGGTCGTAATAACAATAAAAAAAGTCTTAATAACTTATAATAAGGAATATGTACCGCAGAATTGTCACACACAGTTCAAAAACATTAAAATGTATATCTGGACATAACCACTTTACTTACAAACTAATAAAAAGGAATAATTTCATTGAAAGCAAATATAAAATATTTATCTGTATAAAATAATAATAAAATAACGATCTGAAAGGAAATAACGAGAAAATGTATAAGAAGATACAAAATACGGATGTGGTATAAATTAAAATTCATTTACAGTGCTGTTGACAATGAAGCTCTTTATCTCTGTGATGTTCCTTGGGTCGTAATCGGACACTTCCTCGATGAGGATGTCCTCGTTCTTGACCGGTATGGGAGGGAAGACGTCGAGGAACTCCCCAAGCTTTCTCCCCGTGGAAATGAGCGTGTTGGTGAAAAACCCGTCATCGCTTACGTCATTTTGGTCCAGCTTCGGTTCAATCTTGTAGAAGTTCTCGTACTTCTCTTCCTTGACTATGGGCGGGAGGTAATCCTTCCCGTTCTCGTAGTCGAATTCCAGTTTTTTCATACGTTTCTTGAGATTTGGTGGCCAGTCCTCGTCTATGGGCAGGTCGGCGTATCCTCCCGGGAGGACTTTGTTCACGTCGAAGTTCTTGACAACTTGGTAGTCGTGGTCCGAGTGCGGGCGACTAAATGTGATTAGCTCATCCATGTTGAACTCGCCGTCGTCGATCACGGCCTCGTCCGCGGCGGCCATTTCTGAAAATAACATACAATATAATCGTTGTAACAGGTGAAACAATTTCGCTCGGTCTTGACATGTAATAAGTGAAAAGTTTTTGCGCTTGCAAGTGTGTTTGAAATAGCCCATATAGAGTTAAATCACATGCCATTTCAACCGTGTTACTTTACGAAGTCAAGAAGGTCTGAAGCAGGACAACAATTGCATTATTTTCTGTATTAAGACTAAGGCTCAACTGACGTTGCTTTTACTAAAAATATGTTCTTTTTTTACCGACTTAAAAAAAGGGAGGCGGTTCTCAATTCGACTGCTTTTTTGTATGGTCCCATTTAAATTTGAAGAAAATATTAAATCTCCAAGATCTAATGACTTTTGAGGTCGGTTTTTTAGTACTCTATTGAGATTTTATAATACCAAGTGACGGAACGAACAAGTCGTACGCCTGATAGTAAGCGACACGCCTGTCCATAACAGTTGCACTGCCATTCAGAGCTTTAAATCGCAAAAATGTGAGGGACACGACACTGCGCCTGTCACCCTGAGACATAAGTTGACAACTACCATGTCCTTATAATTTCACCAGCACCCTTACAAAGCGGAACGCAGTAATGCTCACATTACTGCTTCGCAGCGGAAATAGGTATTCACGAGGAGCGACAGAAAGGCGTGTCGCTTACCACCAGGTCCACAACATATTTCTCAAATGTTTGTGATGATATAAAAAAATATTCAACTCAGGTGAATTTGACATACGAATCAAAAGTGGTTTGTGGTCGATGTGACGTTTCATTTGTAATGTGATATAAAGATATTAGATTTGAACGTATTAACTAGATACGATATGATTCCCGAGAAGAAAAGAATTTTCTGGAAAAGGCGCGACCTGTTTTTTGTTAGTTTGTAAGTCACATAAATTATTCTAGTCAATGTGAATTGAGCCCATCATCACACATGTGGAAATTCTGCAGCGTAATTCGGCACAATTTAATTTCTTCTAATCAAAAATAAAAACACACGCTTGGCCATAATGTCACCCGATGTTGAGTGACGCTGCGACCGAAGATAGTACTTGTTTGTCTAAAAAATTGTGAAATGTTAGAAATAGGGAACATGAATCCCGACGGAATATTCCATTACTTTGTGGCAAAAAAGACCTCTGACTGATAGAAGCCGTATGACATCAAAGAGTTTTAGAGGTAGATAAAGTAGCCACAGAATGGTGGTAAAAAAAAAGCGAAAAGGCCAGTGGGCAAACCTTCGGCCCGATAGTTTGATGATAACGCCAGATTTGCGAGATCGCGCTGGATGTGGATAGCACAGGACCGTAAAAGTTGGTGCAATAAAGAAGAGGCCTGTAACCTATCTGTTATAGACTGACACTATATGCATAGTAAATTGTGGCAGAGTAATGTGAATTTACAAAAAGAAAAGAGTCAACATTAAGTAACTATTAACAACAAAAGTGAAACTGCTGAAATCATGTAAAATTAAGCAAAAGCATAAAAAAATAAGTAAGTTGATAGATAAAGACTTTAGGAAGGTGACGACATTGCGCGTTTAGTTTTTATTGCACAGAGATAGTGTAAATCAATCGTTTCTTTATGATCGCTGTACAGCTGGTAAGCAATGGAAGAATTCGCGCTTAAAATAGTCTTGCGAAGTGTGAGGGGAATATCAAATGATTTAAGGTTTAGGATTGAACTGCGGTTAATTTGCTCGTTTAATATTTTAAATAAGTCTACCCGTGTTCGCCTTTCGCATGATTAACATTTTTCTGTTTTTTGATGCAACAAATTAACCTTTCCCTGCCGCACACAAAATACGAAAGGTCAAAATCGGAGTCGGCCACATGAATCACGGTCGGGCGCAACGAATTGCGCACCAATTGTCCGTCAGGCCCGCCGAGAGAAAGGCGAGGCCCCACTGCGAGAGGGCGGGAAGCACTCACGGCTGGCGGAGAGCAGCGCGCGCGTCACGGCGCCGGGCGCGGGCGGCGCCTGCGGCTGGCGGCGCGCGCCCAGCTCGTCGCGCACCGACGGCAGCGCCACCAGCGCCACGGACAGCAGCAGCACCAGCAGGCACGTGGCCGGCGGAGCCGCCTTGCCGCCGCCGCCGCCGCCGCCGCCCGCCGCGCTGCAGCCCGTCAGCACGCTCTGCGAACAGGCTCGCGTTAGGCCTTGCACTAACCTCCTAAGCGCTACATGCACGAAATTCGAAAGGCAACAGTTTTAGCAAACTGATAAAATAGGTTTAAAAAAATGACGTGAAAACATCAGCCAAATATCCAATTTCGCTAGTACTATATTTCATATTAATAACACACACACTCGTAGCCCCGCATTAGGGAAACCCTGTATCGCGGGTGCCATGGATACACATACACAAAGATAACCACAAATTACAATCAAACTCACGAGAGAAATAAATGTAAGCCATATAAATATTTCTACCAATCCGGGAATCGAACCCGAGACCTCTGCGTGGCAGGCCAGCATGGTCGATCGAGAGTTTTATATACATTTTTCTTTAATTTGTTTCGTCAAAAATTTTACTTTTTGAACTCGGTCACCTTACTATTGACAGTAATATATACAAGGTGAAATAAAATGTGATGAAGAATTAAAAGTCATGGAACAAAAATTGTTTACGAGATTAATAATATTATAGTCATATTATTATTACACGCAAAATAAGCGCTTTGTCGTCGAGTTGCAGATACCAGCCCGTTGCACCAAGTACCAAGTAATATTATAGTCCTCTGAAATTTTTTTTAGTATTTTAAAAATAACCCTATATACATTAAATTACCGACATCACAAATTACTCATTTCAAAATTCGGACACTGTTTAATACATTTTGACAATAAATAGTAATTGTTAATTTACTTTTTAAATAACGTAAATTTTTCCTCACATTTCTAGCGAAGCAACACACTGAAATGGGTCACATAATCGAGAACCCTCTACGGAGTCATTAAATGCCAAATTAAGCCCAAACTACGTCGCAATCGATCCTAAAACGTAATAAATAAAACCGACTAAGAGCGTGTCAAACACGCCCATTGTAGGGTTTCGTAGCTGTTATATAATTGGGCTAAAGCACCTTCTATTTCAACTTTGTTCCGTACGTAATAAGAGCTACTTTAACATGTCAATAGTGTAAAAACTACTTTGATCTTTTGTGAGCTCTAAGTATAAAAAGATTATTTCACAAAATTTCACTAAGTATCGTTACTAGTTACCGACAATAACTAAGAGAGGTAGTTATGTTACTTTCCAAATTTTGGTTAGAATATTTCTCAACTGTAATTTTAAGAAAGGTTTTTTTTGTCGAAATAATACAATACGTCCAATGAGAAAGGATGAGTCAACTACAAAAGATGTTTCTGTGTATTTCATCAGATAATTATTTCTCGAAAAAAAACGCTTTTTACGCGCTAAAATTTGATAATTATTTCTCGAAAAAAATCGCTATTTTGACATCATCACCCGTTTATATGTCCCACTGCTGGGCACGGGTCTCCTCTACGCGGTTTGGGGACTTTACACGTTTTCCGAGGGTAGTGAACCTTCGACGACATGCAAGTTTTCCTTCATCGAAAAGCTCATGGCAAATTTCAAATATATATAATAAATTTGGCACATAAATAAACTCAAGAGGTGCAAGCCGGGATTTGAACCCACGGCCTCTACTTGAGAGGCGGTAGGTCGAATCATTAGCAAAAAGAACAAAAAAGTAACGAGAATGGACACTCTCTCCCCCTCTCTAGCTTTAGGTACCGCACCACGCCCCGCACATTGACTGAACGACAACGAGGCTGTCGGCGAGCCGTTTTCGCGGTAAAACGGCTATGTTATATTTAAATATAGTTTTCATCATTAAGAAATTTGTACATTAATATATAACATCACTGTACATTCCTATTTATAATTGTCGAAAGTTGTGTTACGTACGGCTGTTTATTTATTACGGCGGCATCATCTAAACGGGATAATAATAACGCACACACTCAACATAGCCTCGCATTAAGGAATCCCTCTGTCGCGGGTACCATGGACACACATAGAAAACCACAAATTACACACAAACCCATGAGAGAAATAAAATGTAAGCTATAGAAATATTTCTCCTGACCCGGGAATCGAACCTGGGACCTCTGCGTCGCAGTCGGCATGGTAACCGTTCGGCCACCGGGGCAGTTAAATAAATGGATAGAAAAATAAAGGGATAAAGAGAGGTTTCTTTCGTTTTCTGAAAGACGAAACGAGGTAAGCGAAAAAACTTATGTCTGAGACTCATTCAGTTATTGTTAGTAATATATAATACAGATTTATTATATCAATATGATGGAGATGTATTAGACTACCACGGCTTTTTTTTTTATTTTGACAAGCACTTGGTTTGTCTTGCTCTCGCGCTTGCAATGTTTATAAATGTATTGAATCATTATTGTTTACAAGAACAATGTATCATGTTCTTATTATACGTTTCGCTTCCGCTGGGAACGTGGACACGAAATACACGCTTTGTCGCTCTTATAGCTCGGACAAAGAGCTTTTTCTTACCGATTTTGCGTTAAAAGTGCCATTGAAAACGAATTATTATTAACGAAACCGCTCACCAAATTGATGCAATAACCGAAGAGCTACACGTGAAGACTAAAATAATAGTATAATTGTGTAGTGTAGTATAAGAAGACATTACTAACGAGAATCTATTTAGTTTTTTTTATAACATAATTCAATGACTCGATGTTTGTAATTTTTACCGCCCCCGTGCAATATACATAGAACGTTTTTCGTCATATTTGCGAGGATATAAACATAATGATAATTTATTTCTTGTATGAATCGCGTCACAACACAACAATAACAGATATTGCTATTGGTGGGTTTTTTATAATAATCAGATGGCTAGTTATTCTTCCATAGATGTTCCGTAAATGAACTCAAATGTTGTAGAGTTTGAATTTGAATTTATAAAATTAAAATATAACTATAATTATAAAAAAAAATATAGTTAAATTCCAAGTGTTTATGGTTTTTTTTTTTCTATGCTTCAAGCTTATGCGAAATACATTCAGATTTTTCGAGCATAGACGTTAAGAAGTACAGTGCAATTAAAAAACATTTTATACTGCCCTATGGCGGTAATGTAATGTAAAAACCCGGTTAAAACCAGTGTTTTATTCTAGTGTTCCAATATTGTAATTTCTGTCTGTATCTTGTCGATAAATATATATCTTTTTATATAGTTTGTTACTACCACCTTGTATAACTTTATGACATACAATAAAAGTGTTAAGTATGTTATCTTATATTGATATCCGCCACGAATTATCAAATAAGCAAACCGTGTTTTTCGTGGCAATAATTTTTACACGCGACGGTAAGGTTATATATACTACAAAGGTTTAGGTCATAGGTTCCCAAACTTTAGTAAGATAAAAAATTTCAACGCCTACCACCACAAAAAATAAACGAAAACACGTATTGTTGGTATTAATTAACACAAAAATCACAAGGAAACAAATTATATATTGTGTAATTATATATTATACGAGCCCTATACCCCCACCTACTCGGCCTGCGGCGCGTGGTCGGTTTCAGATTACGGGGTGTGCTTATACTCTTCGGTGGCACAGTGATTAAGTACTATGGGCGCTTGATGAGGAAGTTCAAGATTCGATCCCTGATTTGAGCCAAAAAAATATAGTACAGGAAATTCCCTAGAAATTTGGAGTGATTGTCTGGAATTTTTTCCTTAAACTTCTCTTTTTGGCACAGGTTCCAAGAAAAAAGAATCTAACAGAGATACGGTCGACATACAATAACGCTATAAGTATCTTATTTCCGGAAAGTAATCCTTCCATTTTGAACAATTGTGAAATCTTGTACCGTAATAGAATCTCCGTATACTACCTACGTAAGGTGGCGTGCGGAGGCTTCGGGCTTCGCCCTCCGCTACACCTCGGCCTACGGCCTTGGCACTTATAACTTTTAAAAAAATACCATAGCTCTTTAAGGGCCATATTGACAAATGGCAAAAAGTAAATTTTGACTGCAAATTCTAAAATTTTCTACTCTAACAAATGCTTGTATGGCGGTCATATTTATTTAATTTAATTTAATGGCGAAAAACCAATTTCGAGCACAAATTATTATCTGGGACTTCTAGAAGCATATGTCAATTTTCAGCTGAAACAGAGCGAGTTTATTTCGGCTGCTGTTTTTGTCGAAAAAATCATTTATTTTTTATAAAAAATGGCGAAAAAAAACTTTTGACCCCAAAATTATGATTAAGGACTCCTAAAGACCGCATGCCAATTTTCAGCCGCATAGAAGCAAGTTTTTCTGCGGCCGCCATTTTGGATTAGCCATCTTGAATTTTTTTACACAGGCAGTTGACCACAATTACCCTCTATGACATTCCTTTGAGCACCTTCTACCTATCTCTAATAGTTTCCGTGATAGAAGGCTTCGAAATTTGTATGGCGGCCATCTTATTTATTTGAATTTCGAACATTTTTTACTTTCTGCAAAAATTGACCAAGGTGTATCTTAGTTTTTGCAGGCCGTTGATCACTCGTTTACATTTTCCACCATCAGGTCTTCTCATATTTGATTCTTTGCCTTGGAGCCTATCCGCGTACAAAGATCTGGTAGCATGCGTTCTATTTTTCTTAGTGAGTCAGGATTTGTAGCTTTATATATATAATAGTGTAGTTTAATATAATTCAAGTCAATTTCAAATGTGGTAGCACCCCCAGGACAGCATCAACACCCCGCAATTGCTTCCGAGGCCTCTACCCTACCCTACCCTAGTGGTAGGGGCCACTTTGGAAAACTATGGTTTAGGTAATTAACTAAATGTAAACGTTACCTGGTTACTTATTGTAAAATTATACTTTTTGGAAGTAGTTCTAAATATATGATAACAATTTCAGGTAATAGATAACATTTTGAACTACCTATTTAAAATAGTAGTAAATATATAATATAAATATTACATTTAATTTAAAATGTTTAATAACACGTATCACACCTTTCCTACGATAAACAACCTAAAATTCAGCCTTTAATAATATGACAACTAATAACATGCAGCGCACAAACCTAGTCCAGAAAGTCCAGGCTTGGGGGTCTGCCAACGAGCTATGGAGCGCAGCATTATGGGAGTCAAATTGTCAGACAGAATCAGGAACAATGATCTACGCTCCAAAGCGCGAATCGTAGATGTGGGCCAACAAGCGGGTAAACTAAAATTGGAGTGGTCGGGTCACGTCTATCGCATGTCAGACGAGTCGTGGGCAAAGGCCATCACAGAATGGATCTCCAAAAATAGAAAATGACCATGCGGCAGGCGAAAGCGTCGATGGAGAGACATGCTAGATCTGCACCTAAAACACTGGACCTCAGTAGCGCAAAACAGAGAGATGTGGAGAGAGGGGAGGGAGGCCTTTGCCCAGCAGTGGGACAGTATAGGCTTTAAAAAATAATAACTTGCGACCTAATTAAAGAGTGCAGCTGTAATACGACGTATGAAACTCACTACTAAATATTGTATTTCACCGATTAACCAAACGACATTTGTTAACTTTTAGTTAATTACATAGACCTTTATACTATGATGCATGAATTAGCCGAGATAAAGGACTGAAATATGAGACGCGGTCGTACAGACCGAAACGAAACAAATAACAAATGTAGCGAAAACTTAATGCCTGCACGGTACTATCACATATATCGAGCGTAAATGCGCGCATATACGCACACAGTTCAATGGCGTAATTATCGGTAGACTTTAAAAACAACGGAGAAATGGACGTCAATCATATTACAAAGTGCAATGCGATGAGCTGACACAAAGTAACAAACCATTCTTCGTCCTCTCGCTTATCATTTGCGTCCGTTCGTTCAACCCAAGAGATATCCCGTTGTTGCAACACTACAAATTAGAACACAGTCACAAATGTCGCTAAACACTTATAGCTTTATGCTCAATTTACTTTGCTGAACAACAAACAGCATAGCATTTTCCAAGCCAAAAAACAGGTCGAGTGTTTTTAGGAGAATTCTCACACAATATCAGTTTCTACGTTAGACAAATGTAATGCTTCCAGTCCGTTCTGCGACAATGCAAACTGAACCTAACACAAATATATTCTAAATCTCTTTGAACAAATCGATGGCTTGCGATGATACAGGTGACGAGGGAAAATCTCACATATAGCGCAAAGTGGTCACATATTTTCCAAAGTTAAATCTTCTTAGCATGTTGACTCTGATGTTTATATTTGTGTTGTGTATGTCCAAAGTTAATATAATTCTTAAAATAAAGAAGCGTGGACACGAGAAGATGGCTTTTTAGAATAGGTATATTGTAAACCCAATGTGGTCACATGATTTATTTTAACTTCTTCCCAATATTTTATGTAATTATCAAAACAACAAACACTACAAATCACACATTAAGAAACATTTTTTGAAAACTGAAGATATAAACTTTATTTTGTTAATTGCTTCATTGTTATTATATGCCATTGATATGCACATGTGAGTGAGCATGTTTTTGTACCTATATTGTCCAGAAATAATTTAGTTAGGTTTTTAAAATGTTTGCTCTATTATCTTAAATAGACTGAACTCCTTCGCCGGGGATAAAGCCGGAAGGGCTTTTGTGAGCGAAGCTTGTAATTAGTAAATAAGTATTTTTCTTGTATTTTGTATAAACAAAAAATTAAAATAAGGACAACATTTGCTGGTGTCATTGTTATTAAAGAAGGAGGATGATCCCAAAATTGCTAAATAAGCGCTTATTTATCACTTCAATGAGTAAACAAAGTCAAAACAACAATAGCCACACACAATACAAATTAGAATATTGATAACCATCGAAACGTGACAACGGCTAGTCCAAAAATTGCTAAAAAATCATTCCAAATTTCTTTTCAAAGTGATTTTCGAATCTCTCAACATAATGGAAGATACTTTTGTCAGATAATAGATATAATTTTTTATAAGCGTTTGTTAATCTTTTTATGTTTTTAAGTCACTTCGTTGTCACGTAGGTGACAAAACATTATCGCCGCAAGGGGGCGCACTAAAGTATTCTTAAGTTTTATAAAACTGTTCAATTAATTTGCTTAGTGACTGTACCGTCATTGTAACAGAACTTAGATTTTTCGTTAAATCTTGGAGCCAACAAATATCGTTATTTCTATTTCATAATAATATTTATAATAAGCACTCAAGTCTGTAAAAACCTTATGCCATTAAAGAAACAAACAAGTTATTGACGACTTAACATACACTAAACAGTGTCTGAATTTATAAATCACATATCCTAAAAATTCATTGTTAAATGTTTGACATACATATATTTATTTTGACGTTATTCAAATTTTTGTTATTTGACATCAACATGGTTATCATTAAAATTGACCCATTTCACTATCACCGCGTTTAAATGACTGCCTGACTTAATAAATCAAGTGTGCACGCCCATGTAATATTATTGAAAAAGAAACATGTTGCACTTGGTTTAGTCTGTCGAAGTGCATGCGAGTGAATGTATAAATATACCTTCAATATTTCGATACCTCCAATGAACACTACTACGCCAACTAAATTTTTGGACCTGTTCTTTTTATTTTGTTTTTTGTTTCTTTATTTTTTCACAAATTAGGTTTTTTTCGACGTTTGTTTTTTTCTTTCTTTTTTTCACAAAATTCGGGGAGCATAATATTAGTAAATAAATATGGCTGTTTTCATTAGAACTATCGATTTGTAATGATGTCGTTGTCAGCTTCTATACAAACTGTTTTCACAAATGCATTAATTATGGAATATTTCTCTTATAAAATAGACAGGTAGATCATCGTCACGAGCTCATTACACGTCCTACTTCTGGCCACGGCTATCCTCTAATAAGAGAGATGCTTTAGGCCGAAACCGCCACGTTTTCCGAGGATGGTGAACCTTCTTCAACGAGCATGCACATCATATCGATGATTTCCTACACCATGGGTGAGATCTATCGCCAGAATTCCAAGTCATAGGTACATGGCGCCGCAGGAATTTGAACCGACGCCCTCTTAATTGAGAAGCAATTGCTCTTCCACTGGGTTACCACAGTAGGTCCTAGCATAAGTCACATGATTAGTCACTCGAACAACGTAAACATGTTAAAGCAAAGTAATAAATACCTGTAATCTCTTCAACTGTGCGGTTAGAGACTGGTTTTGCGACTGCAGAATCTTTATTCTTCTTATGAGCGTCTGATTTTCTGCAGTACACTGTTTTACCCTAAAACAAAACAATTAACAGTTTCAATTATAGCCCAAAAGCTCCAAAGCTCCTGCTAATCTCCATACTACACTACAGATAGTTACCCTTAAAATCACATAATTAGAGACACTAACCTGTCTTCAAGCCCGTCAACGTACTCCTTCTTTCTCTTCCTAGAATCCTGCGCGGAGATCTTATTCCTAATTTTCCTGCGAATCCTCTTCAGTTCTCTCTCCTCGTGTTTTGTCAGTGGATAACTCGTGGGTAGAGTGATTCCCTCCTTTGCCAACAGCCGCCTTTCTTCAGCTGTTAGAATGAGACGGGGGTAACCATTGCGACCGTCGTTGACTTGGACTTCCTTGTCGTCTTCGTCTTCGCTATGGTCGCTTCCAGAATCCTCTGAAAGGGCATATAAAGTTATGATGCTATTTGTTAAGTGCCCTAACTTTTCGAACACGTTTCTTAAAAAGATGTTTTAAGGTTTTGAGTCTTATTGGTTAGTTACTGACCGCAGGCTGATTTCGTATAGAGTCAGATACTTCAGGTCTAAAGGGTTAAAATGCATAACCACGTGGTGACACGATCTCGCACCATAACACGACAAAAACGTCGTGCCGAGGTGCTCTAGGCAAAGGGTTTGGTTACAAACAACATTAATGAAAGCATACAGTATTTACTATTATAGATAAATGATGTGATTGGAAATGAAATCCGTAGACAAGATAGCGCAGACTTACCCCAAAAAGCCTACCAACACAGGTTCATCATCATGTGAACGTGGATACCATTCACAAACGTCGTAAGACGTTTCAAACGGACAATATCATTTCAACTAGTGTAGTGTTAGTGATTATACTAAATAGTGTCCGTGCAACTGAACAAAAAGATCACATGGTAAAAGACCCCAATATGATTAAGTGAAATGTAAATTACTTATTAGTGTTGTGCATGGCTAGATTGTAACGTATTTATAGGTAATGTACATTGACTTACAATTATATGGACGTCGGGTCCGCGCTAAAAAGTGTCCGAACTTATAGGGCGTTAAAATCGTATACAGAGCGTCATTCACGCTTTAGTCTTCGTTTGTTCGACTGACAGCGAAGCAAGCAAAATTAGACAGTACTGCGATATCATTACAATTTAAACTCAACGTTTTAGCTTTTTCATATTCCTTTACATGTCACTACGTTTAAATAGGTTGACTTGGGACATTTGTTTCGTGGTTTTTGTATTAGACCCGTCGTCCATTTATTTGTAAGTCAATGGTAATGTACGTTATTTGTGCCTTATAAATGAATGGAAAAAAAAAGTTTTTGTTTATTTCTTACAAAAGGCATAAATTATTGTTTCTGTCTTTCATCCCCTATATCAACCCGTTTAAGATTTATTTTTCCGACAAAACGTAGCCTATATCCTAAGTCCCACATATCTCTATACTAAAACTCATCAAATTTGGTTCAGTTGTTTAGGCGTGAATTTACAATATTAGTTTGGATATGTGTGTATTTCGCATAATCAACTTATTTTGCAAATTATGCAAATGCGTCGTATATGTTTATAAGCGTAGTTCATACAACTAAGCAAACATTCTTTCGGAACAAAGTGCAAAATTCTTATTATTTTAATACCATACACGTGACCGTGTGCGTGGTGTGAGTGACCTACGAGGAAGAGGCCTTCGCTCCCAAAATGTTGACTTTTCTCGTTTGAAAGGCTTTGACAATGTACTTATTGTATTTAGCAAGGTTTTATATATACTGTTAGTGATAAGATGTGTATAGATCTACTTTCTCGAAAATAATGTTGTATTAAGAACAATAATAGTACATTTAATAATAATAATATTGTTTATGTAAAAAAAAACGAACTTTAAGAGCTGCTGTGGGCCAGTGATAGAGAAAGCGACGCTTCGAATTTATGAATGTTTAATAGCAATATCTCTCGCTAACGGTGCGGTGATAGTGGCCAAACGGATTGCACTGTGGGTGTTAGATGAAGAAGTCCCGGATTCAATTTCCGGCAGGATCAATTTTGGAAATCTGGTACTCATGATACAGGGATTCAACTTTGAGACCAGGTAATTGTGTAATTGTCTGACACGTTATTATTATTAATTTGAAAATATTAATAAAAAAAAAAGAATTTGATAACAGAAAAACAATAGCATGTAGAGACTAAATGGAAATCAATTATTGTTCAGATTAATAGTGAAACATTTTTAACGTTTCTTTTTTATTGATTCTGTTGCTGTGAGTTCATTGAGATCTGAATCAAAAACACATCACTGTACAATAGAAATGGCAACATTATTTTTTTTAATGACATTAATAGCTGTCAGTTTGCTGTTCATAATTTAAAATCCGTCTATAGAAGCTGCGTGAGTTTGAGGAGGCATTATCAACTGGTTTAGCCGCCTTCGGCATCAACTGGTATTTAGTTATGTAATTTTAAACTTAATCTCGTTTCGGCGAGTCCGGTTTAGCTGAGAATTTTCCTACATTAATAGGCTGATTAGAGAAACGGCTGCCTTTAATGCAGGAGACCTGAGTTCAATTCCCGAACACGTGCACTATAGTATTTTCATTTCATCGATTTCTTCAACGATAAAGGTATACTTCAGGTATTTCATGTTCATGTAGTTAAAGAAATTTAAGCAAACCTCTGCTGGTCATGTATCTCCACAGGGTTTACCAATGCAAGTTAGGATCAGGAAGTCCAAATAACCATTTATTCCGCAAGTAAAATTTTTACACTTCAAAACGTCATTTTTTTAAGCTACTGCTCGTTCGCGGCTGACTTCCCTGATAAGAACGAGCAAGAAACTCTAGGGATTGCTCTTTTCAAATAAACTTAAAGGCTATGGAATACAATTTAAATCATAATATTTGTGTGGAATTTAGACTCATGTCGTCTTTCCATACATGTTTTTTTTTATAATATCTAATGACGGGACGAACACGTCCAACGAACACGCGCACGACTGTGCACCTGATGGTAAGTTACACGCCTGTTCATAACAGTTGCAGTGTTCCTCAGAACTTTAAATCGCAAAGATCTGAGGGGCACTGCCACTGCGCCTGTCGCCCTGAGACCAGCATCCGAACACAGTAACGCTGACGTTATTGTTTGCAGAAATAGGTAAGGTGGCCTTGGACGAACTTTTTCACAACGGAACTACTGCTACTAAAATATAACACGTAGTTTTCAATTTTGTAATATGCCTTTTCTATTAAAATACTTTTGATGTAAGTTTTCAACTTAGGAAATGATAATCTTAAATATATTAAGATCTAAGAGCTCCGAAAAATGATTGCAAAAACGTATACAGTTCCCCATAAAAGAATCGTGTACTTTAGTTAAGAACGAAAGTGAGAAGTCAGAAGTAGAGTAGAAGGACTTTAATAAAAATATTCTTTTTATGTGTCAGTCAATAGATGGTCGATAGTTTCGATGCAAGGTATCAAGTAAACAATAGCTGTAAAGACCAATGACCGCATAAATCAATTCGAATCGTGGCGCGGACATTTGTCTAGATTCTCCCAATTGCTTTCAATAGTTTCAATCAACGACAGTGGCTGAACTGACGCTCGCCAATTATACCCATTATTAATGTTAACATTCTTATTATATCTTATTACGTCCCACTTATGGGCACGAGCCTCTTCTAAGGAGATGGTTTCACGCTGGCCCAATGTGGGTTTAGTCACTTCACGCGTTATCCAAAGGCTGTGAAGCTTTTTCCACGTTCAGGTCTCATCATGTTTTTTTTTCACCGTTGTGAGAGATTGCTATTAAACAAATTTATGAATGACAAAATTGTACTATCATTTCTTTATAATTTAAACTTATTATTAAATGATTTATTTAAATTAATTTTAATCTATTTTATAACCGTTTTTTTTAATTTGAAATTAAATAATATTAAAAAAATATTTAAATTTTGATAAATGTTTATCATGCTGGACTGCCACGCAGGGGCCCCGGCCCGGGTTCCATTCCCGGGCCGGGAGAAATATTTGAACAGCCTACATTTATTCCTCTCGTGATTTTGGCTATAATTTGTGGTTGTCTATGTGTGTGTCCACGGCACGGCACGATACAGGGTTTCTCTAGTGCGGGGCTATGAGTGTAATTATTATTCATACTGATCTACTCAGAACCAAATAGATGGTTATCAGAACAAAATATAGGTATAAATGTCGTGGTAATATTCTGGGAAAAATTATATGAAATACATTGCTACAGCAGAGGGAGAACAGTTGCTTTTCAATTGAGCAACATGTACCTATTAGTACAGGTACCAATACTTTCAATTAACGGTGAAAGAAAGCATCATTACGAAACCTGAATTTCGAACCTTCAAAAACAATTCGCTCTGGGCATTTTGCAGGGAAAAGTGTCGTTTTTATTTTGACTTTCAATTATTTTGTGAAATCTAGTTTAAAGTGGAATAGGATTAATAATAATAATAACGCACACACTCAACATAGCCCCGCACTAGGGAAACCCTGTGTCGCGGGTGCCATGGACACACACATAGACAACCACAAATTACACCCAAACTCACGAGAGAAATAAATGTAGGCCATACACATATTTCTCTCGGCCTGGGAATCGAACCCAGGACCTCTGCATGGCAGTCCGGCATGGTAACCGTTCGGCCACGGAGGCAGTTAGAGCAGGATAGTACTATTGTGCCTTAATCGAAGATTAAAACGCGAAATTATACGAATCTTTATATATCTCTCTCTCTTATATGAATATCTACGAATTATACGAACTAAAATACCCGTATCGGCCCGTTCTAAGGAATCCCGAGTCAATCCAATCACGCCGCCTCAAATTGCCTATCCTCTTTGTGGCGGCCATATTTACAGAAACATAATTAAACGAATACATGGCTCAAAGGACTTGTATCCAAGCCAAAATTATTAATAATAAATAAAACCTCCAAAAACGTGTTAAGTCCCCAACCCGCATTGTAGTGTAATATACGAATTGAAATTAATGCTTTGTGTAAAGAAAAATGTACGATGAAATCAGAGTAATCAAGAACCAAAACCGTAAATAAATTACTTGTTCGTGTATCGAATCGACAGACCAATTAAGTGGATTTGGTATCACGTGGAATTCAGTAGGAAATTTAAACTTACCAACCACAAGACTTTAACAGTGATATAGAATTACCTTTTTAAATTAATTATAAATTATTAACCTAAGAACTCGATATAAATTATTAATTTTTTAATAATATTATCGTAGTCTGTCTTTTTTGAAGACGGAGTAAAATGACATTTATACGGTTGCCAGTTTAAACAAAATTTTAAATAGGCATGTAGTTTTTGTCGATAGTTTTATCGATAGATTGTGAAAGACGATAAAAGTTTGCCAAAAACGACTGAATTGTGAATGTTACGGCGTTCTAATGATTAGTAATTGCGTTGTTGCCTTCTTTATTCTTATTTTGACAGTCGACCTACTTTCTAGCACTTCGATGCTTTGTGATAAATTTTTATTCATATACATTTTAACAAGAATAGCCGGATTTGATTATCTATATTGAATGAAAATGGAAAAGTTTTTCATACACATAGATTTAAATACAGTACAGTATGTATGTTTGAACTTACAAAAATTGACAATTCAAATGAACTTGTGCGTGTGGTCGAGGATGATTGAAATGAAACAAGTTCGGCTATTTTATGACCTCAGTGACCGGTGAATTTTCGCATTTACGTTGTCGCCGGTACCACATGATGTCAAAAGTGAAACATCGTCGGCAAACATGACACAGTGTTCAGAAATAGATTTAGGTAAGTCATTGATGTAGATTAGAAAAAGTAAACATCCAATCACGCTGCCCTGCGGTATTGACTTTTCACGTAATGCTGGTCAGATCTAACGTTACGTATTGTACATGTATTATAGTCAAAAAATTCTATGTCAACATACTGAACTCGGTTTTGTAAATAAGATTGCAACCACTTGTATGCTTCTTCCCTAATACCTATACTATACAGTTTTCTTAGTAGAATATTATATTGCACTTTATCATAAGCATTCGTCATATCTAATAACAATCCATAAGCGTGACCAATATTCAGTATTCGATAGAATATTCATCGACTGCAATCACTAGCTGCTCGCAAGCGGGCAACACTTTTGCGCAATGGACTGTCATTTTACCCCGTGTACAAAAAAGACAGACTTCAGACCATAGTAACGTGAAACAAGGGTTAAAACTCACCGCACTGATTGTTATCGTAGTCACAATCGCTCCTTTCCACCTTGAGATCCTGCAATTTGCTCTGCGATAACAGATTGGCTGCCGCCAACTTTATATTTGACGCATTTTTTAAATCCGCAGCATTTATTATCTTAATAGACTTCAAATCTTTCATATCCTTAATAGTGACTGGTAACAGAATCGATCTAGGGTTCCCGGCCATAGGTGCAACGCGAATGACCTTTCTCTGGGGTGCGACTGTCTCCACAGGCTTACAGTACACCCTAGGTTGATGGTTGATCACTTGAATATTAGCCACTTTCAAAGGCTTCTGAGGTTGAGCCTTTACAACCAGTTGGGGTTTCTGTACGGTCTGGACGGGGAGTTTCAAAGTGGATCGTTGCACTTTCGGCTGGACCACGACTAGCGGAGTTTGGGAGAGTCGGCGTTTTCTACCGGATTTACCTAAAATAAGAGGTACAATTAGACATATGTATACGGAGGCATTTGCAGGTCATCGCATCCTTTATCATCAACGGACATAACTATAAATTATGATAGGACAAAAACAAATTTTATATACATTTTGAATAGTTTAAGCCCCCGATGCGTATATGTGTGTCTGTCATAATCGTGGCATCGTAACTTCCTAACAAATGGTCTAATCTAAAGTAGTTTTTATTTGAAGGTTAATTTAATCTGGATGGTTCTTAGTTATGTTTGATGATCATCTGTTCAGCTGTTTAAAGATCATCAGCTCTTTTCCCAATCAATGTAGGAATCTCAGTCATTAAGATACTTCTAGAATGCGTAAATAATAAAATTTTCCACCGAAATATGGTAGAGAATATACACCTGAAAATGACGAATTAAGTGGATTTAACAAGTAAGTTGATTACTCTATTTAAAAAAAACGTATAAGAATCTAATTCGCAAGTGTTTTCTGTATAAATCAGAATTATTTTATTTTCTCCTACAATTATCAGAATGTTCCAATTAAAAACAAATTAAGCGACTGGTTACGTAATCTTAATCGCATAAAATCAACTTCGAACTATGCACATACTTAGGGAGACACCATACTTGCTAACGCGAAATCGGCTTGAGCCGATCTGAAAAAGCTTTATGTCCATGCAATGAGTGCGAAGACATTGAGCGCTTCGCTTCCGCTCGGGCAGCCGATACGAAATGTACATCGTCTTTTTCGCTCTAATGCTCTGGTCACACAGAGGAGGCCGCGGAAGCGTTCCGGACGCGGGAATTTTATTAGTAATGTACGAGGTCATATGAACCCTGCTACATCGAAACGCGTGTCGGCCGCGCTTTTCATTTTCGCTTTCGCGACCGCCTCTATGTGGCCAGAGCATAAATGCTGTTCGATTTATTTCAGAGTCGAGGGCGCGTCAATGGGTATGGTATAACGACTTATTTCAATAAATAAGAGTCGCGGGCGGCTGGCCGCTTGCGATTCGTATTTATTAGTGCCATTTTCCAGTAAGCGACTAGCCGCGACCAACAGCAGCTGTAGTGGCTAGTTTTACTTCCGAGTCGCGGCCGCTGTGGATATGATATAATTATGTATATGACTTATTTCAATAAATTGTGCGTGGCTAGCCGTTTAGTGGAAAATCCCTCATAAAATAAGTCATATGTCGGTCGCTTGCGGCTTGTCGCTTATTGGAAAATAGCTCTTATATTATGTGAACATTTTTCTAGACCGGCTATGCTCTAGCCACAAAGAGGCGGCCGCGGAAGTGTTCCGGGCGCGGGAATTTTTGTAATGTACGTATAGACCCGTGACCGGAATGGAGGGAGTTAATTTAGCTAAACTAAAGAATAACGTGGATTATTATTAATATTATATATAATATTAATAATAAAATTCCCTCAAATATTTTTATAACGCACACACCCAACGTAGCCCCGCACTAGGAAAACCCTGTGTCGCGGGTGCCATAAACACACACATAGACAACCACAAATTACACCCAAACTCAGGAGAGAAATAAATGTAGGCTATACAAATATTTCTCCTGGCCCGGGAATCGAACCTGGGACCTCTCCGTGGCAGTCCGGCATGGTAACCGTTCGGCCACGGAGGCAATTCAGAGAGGCAGAGGCAGGAAGAGAATATTCATATTATTTATTGAAATATGAGTAATTTGGCGACAATTATTTCCTCTTAAGTATTTGCCGCAAACTATTGTCTAAAAAAGTAGTGCTTCTGTAGGTACTTAAGTATTTAAATACTTTAGCCATTTAAAAAATAAACATGAAACCACCTATATTTTTGGACTCTTTAGAAAATAAAGAGTGGAAAAGACATTTTATACACATTAAAGACATACTAAGAAAACGTTCATACTTTAGATAGAGTAAATCCCTCAATTCCGATCACTGGTAAAACGTCTGCAAACGCAATAAGCAAATTTCGTCCATCTCCTATGAATTATGCGGTTTAAAACTTTATTTTCTCAATGGAATAACTTAAATGATAAACTTAAAAATGGTAACATTATATAAGCTATAAACATAGTACGTCGTACGACAAGCGCTAAACACATAAAATCTACGTAATACAAATGTAACATTTTTAAGAGGTGGGTAGTTTTGACTCGAGCAACAGCGTGCTGAGCAAGAGTATCGTGCGTTTGCGCGAGCGTAGTCTACACAGATCGGCAATAATTAGATGTGTCCAGAAAAGTACGTTGCAGATTTTGTGCATCTTAAGGCAAATTTATCGGGTCAACGTAATTTCGAATTAGAACTTACGAGTTATAATCAAATATAAAAAAGGCAGATAGCAGACGATTGGTGAATGTACGCTTTTGAAAGCTGAGTAAATTCGTCTTACGCAGTATGACAAAAATGATTCAGATACGGCAGTTAACGAACATAGTACTGTTATTTCCTCCTTTCCAAACAATATTTCCATATTTACACGCCTCGTTGATATTCTAATATTTGATGGGTTATTTCTTAAGGTCGACCTCATATTTGCGTTTAGAATACCCCACTCAATAACTATAATACAATTCAATTGTAGTCAGTGCAAACAATTACATAAAGATTAACATAATGTGGGAACTATGCCAAGCGTACATAGATTTTGGTTCAATTTCGTACACTGTTTATTCAAGTGTAGCTTCTATATGAATTACTTAAATACCATTGTTTTCAAGGCCTCTTGGATTTTACTGCATAATTTAAAATATACACATAAATAAGATATATAGGTCGTGATAGAATAATACAAAAGAAAGCATTTTGTTAACATTATCGTTAGCGTAGGAGTTCGAAAGGACCCAGACTCAATTTTATTTAAACCGCTTGTTCGCTGTTCTACTGAATATGGGAACTTTTTATTAGCAAAAATATTATATTTATTATCGAGTTCTTAGGTGTTCCCGATTGTTACACAGGAAATGAAACTATTTTTCCGAATCGCGTATATTTGTTTTTTCAAATAAACTAACGTTTGAACCAGAAGATGGCCCGGAACACGATTGACTAAACTACGCTCGAAGAAAAACACAACATTTTCATTTTTTATGTTCGTCTACGGAAAAAATTGTGTCATTCCATTGTTATTAGAGGTATTCCAATTAAAATTTATCTCGGGTATTCGGGAATAAGTATGTCAGGGAGCTTATTTTATGTCATTCCTAAAATATATTTTATTTCTTAAAGGCAAATGTTTCATTATCGTGCAATAAACTTCTCCGCGCCCATCTCACACATTTCGCCTTAACACGACTCATGTTGTTAAGTGTGGTAAGTCCTTTATTATGCCGTTTGTAATGTGAGATTTCTTTACACCTAACGACAGCATGTTACGTAAAAATATACTGTTTATTTGTACATTCGTATTTCTGATTATAATTTTACAAGGTAACCAAGATAAAAATATCATAATAATAAATTATTAATTCTTACTTATCATTACCGTACTCTTTATTTAATACGCAGTAAGATTGCAAAGAAAAAAGTTATTTATAGACATACTATAAACGTTCCGGTTTCGATTCCCAGAAGGAACAATTTATAACACTAACTATTCCAAATTAGCTGTGGTCTGGATGGTTGTTCAGGATAGTGTCCCTGGGGTTAATTTCCTGCCTCTTGAACCGATAGTACAGGAAATTGCCTAGATTAAGACATTAATCAAGTTAATTAAAATTAATTCAACCGAAATCTCGTTATACGACTTTACTGAATGGTAGAAACTTGGAACTGGAACTAAGACTTTCTGACGAAAGAAATAAGGTCTTAAGTCGCTTTGAAAGACAAACATTATCCACTAATTGTCTTTGTGTTGCCTTTTTTACTATATCAATGATAACCGTGGCAGCATGGTCTACCGCCTCTCAAGCAGAGGGTTGTGGGTTCTAATCCGGGCATAAACATTTTTGCAATCGATAGGCGAAATTTAATTAATTTGAAATTTGCCATAAGTGAAGCTATTGGGCACGCGTGGGAAAGCAATGAGGAAGAAAGAAATGATTGTACGAGGAAGCTTCTGCCCAGCAGTGGGACTATATAGGCTAACTACTTCCATTACCTTTTTTATTAACTTATTGACAGAAAGAAATTTATACGAGCTACGAATTAACACTCCAAGTTGTAAATACGTTGACGGGAAAAAAGTCCTGAATTCATTCTAGGTAAGGGGTTATATTTAAGGACATTTTGTTAAAAAGGTATTTCCATTTAGTTTTTACGCAAGACGATAAGTATCATAAATTAATATCATATTTGCGTCTCCGTGTATGATAAAGATGTATTTCCTCTTGTGTGTACACATTATTATTCTTACAAATAGACGTCATGATTATAATTAGAACTGATCTTGAAAACAATATAAAACAGAACAAACGAAGAAAGAATGTTTATTAAAGCCTCGTTTGCAATTTGGTTAGTAACTATTTGACACAATATGTCAAAGTAAGCAATGATGGGACACGATCAGTGAAATGGAGAATTTATGTTAAAATACATCGACTGACCTATGACATACAAATCAAGATTATATCATGGTAAGAACTGAAATCAACTCATATGATTTACTATTAGTAGTAGCAGATGATGAAAAAGTAAGTCGAAGTAGAGGTCCTTGTGAATAAATTCGCCCAAGGAAAGTACCTTACTTAGTAACCTTACCTATTTCTGCCGCCAAGCAGTAACGCTCACGTTACTGCGTTCCGGTTTTGAAGGGTAAGGGTGCTGATGAAATTATAGGCACGTGGGACTTGGTATTTTCTCTGAGGGTGACGGATGCAGGGGCAGTGTCAGGTCTTTACGATTTAAAACTCTAAGTGTCGTTCGCGCACGACTTGTTCGTCCCATCGCTCCGTGTTACAAAAAAAAACTGACTGAAGAACTGTTTGACATGATGTCAACAGCAACATTATATCACCGCATCCCTCGCCACCGGCAGGGAGTCCATCCACACACTCTGAAATCTCGTACTCTACGGTTTCAGAGAAGCTTTCTCCCACGTACAATTAGGTTATGGAATAAACTTCCTGTCGGGGTTTTCCCGCAGGAGTCTGGCTAGCAACGCGGTCGTAACGCCGCTAGCGTTCCAGGCGTTCATAGGCTATGGTGACCGCTTTCTATCAGGCAGGTTGTATGTTTGTTTGCTGCCTATTTAATATAACATTAAAATTAAAAGGGCTCCACGGATAATGACGAAAAAGCGTGGCGTCACTGTATGTTAATTTCCACTACAATTTTTGTAAATGTAATCGATCATACCTAAATAAAAAACACGCAATTTAGCCGCAAAAATACAAAGTTTAAAAATATTACGAAATATTTACGATAAACATATTAACATTAACATATACATATATTTAATATTAGTATAAACATATTAAAAAACCGCCGAATCATTTCTTAACTATATGAGTTGATCGACTCCATGTTTTCGATGTTTATTTTCGTCAGACGTAACTTAATTATGTTTTTAAAATGAGCGTTAATAATATTCCTTAGTGAATTCACTCCAACAGTGACGTGTATGTAATGGATGGCAACGTAAATAGTCGTAAAAAAAATATTTTTTCATCACACTTGCTCGTAAATAGTATGATTCCATGATGGCTAACTTGTCTATAATACTTTCCGGCCTTTTTTCTTTTAATTACAGCCATGATCGACATGATACACGACAGACTTCCTTACATAAGTCAGGTTCAAGTGCAAGCAAGGAGGTTACTTATGTTCAAAATGAAAACATTCGCTTGAAATGTTATCTAAACAGAAATGTAATTGCAATTCAGACACATACTATTTAAATATTATTAAGAATTTCTTATAATTTTTTTCTTAAATTTTTTTTTAGATTCTAACATGGCATTTTACCAACATTTTAGTTTGGGTTGTATTATCTATGGAAAATTTAAATAAAACAAAAATACCCGCCATTGGAAAAATCCATTATTGTTGTGTTGTGAACCATATGGTTACGTCTTACATCATGATGAAAAACATAGCACGTTAGTAATTTCTTATTCCTTAATACACAATGCACTATTCTTCCGTATTTAAAAAAATATTTGTAAGCCGCTTTGTTTTAAAAAAAAAATCAGGTTTTAGGGGGTTGTAAATCTCGTGTCGCTGATACTAGTCACGTTAATAACTCAATTTCCCTAAAAATGTAGATTACATTAAGGCAGTATTGTTAAAAGTGGTTTAAAAGTAACCTGTGAAACTTCTTGGCATTACAAATGTGAAGAACTTCAAAGAAAAAGCTTTAGTAAAAATTTTATGATACTGACGTTATGAACTTACCAGTTTGGAATGTATTGTCGTTAATGAATCCGGGCACAACGTTCTGCTCGAAGTCCAGCATATCAAAAGTGTCCTCGACCACTTCGTTGCAGCTATTTGAGCCCTCATTGGAGTCTTGTATGACGACATCTTGGGCCGGGCTGGTGGGTTCCAGCACTTGGTTTTGTTCGTCGTCGCAGGAATTTTGGATGAGGAATGGCGAGAGTTGCTGCTCGAAGTCACTACAAAGAGGAATTTGAGTTTACACAATGTCGTCGTCATGTAAAACGTTGGCGGTTGTTGGTTTTAGAATAAACAATTCTATTTTTAAATTTGAATTACTTCCGAACTACGAAGCTTAAGCCTCTGTACGCCATTTTGAAATATTTTAAAAATACATTGACTTAAAACTTTTTTTTATGGCAATTTAATCTATCATGGGACTATGGAACTTCGCAACTCATTAAATCAACAATTACGTATTACGTAATACGTAAGGACTTTAAAATAGTGGACAGGATCTACACTTGAAAAAAAAAAAAACTTTGATGACTGATAGCCGGCAGATAAGTTTGGGTCCCATAACAAAAAAAAAATTTATTGTCACAGAGTACTAAATGACAATATAAACTTAACTGTAATGGATACTAAAGACCTCTGTCGTTTGTCAGCAAACAAACATTTTTCCTGAGTGTAGGTTAAATGCTCAATTGACTCGGCGTAAAATGCAAAAATCAGAATTTTATAATTTAACTTGTACGAAGTTATAAACAGACTGTACAAAACGTGTAGTTTACGAAATCACCAACACGCAACGGGCCGGGGCGTTGCGGCATTAACTCTCTAGTAAGAAGAGACCATAGCTCGTCAGCGGGACTTATAATAAGTTGACGATGATGTTTTAACACTTATGATATTACCGCGCAACCTTCGTGAAGAATTGGTCATTTATCAGGCATAGATATCGAAATGCAAATAAAAATATAACGAGGACATACTGCAAATGGACTGTAATCAATAACAAGATCCTTGATAGAGTCAATCACAACATGATTAAATTCTTTACTAACAATTGTTGCTGCAATAATAAAATTGTACTTGTTGCCATTATTATGCTTAAATGGCTCGGATGAAAACAAGTGACATTTTATCACGTTAAAAACATAATGAATGTTGCATTAACTTTTTTTTCAGTGCGAGTTTCTTATTGACCCTAAAATGCCTCCGTGGCCGAACGATTAACATGTTGGTCTTCCACTCAAAGGTCCCGGTATCGATCACCGGGCCGGGAGAAATTTTTGTATGGCTTACATTTATTTCTCTCGTGAGTTTGGGTGTAATTTGTGAGTGTCTATGTGTGTCCATGGCACCCGTGACACAGGGTTTCCCTAGTGCGGGGCTATGAGTGTGTGGGTATTCGTTATTATTACTGAGTGATGCTTTTAAGAAAATTTTTGTATTTAATGTTTATTGATTTAGTTCAGACTCGCGTCACTTGCGAAGAACTAACGCGACATTAAGCTGTATTTCCTACTCTAGGACACGAAATGTTCAAATGTGGAAAAAATACATTATTTAAATACGCGACCTATATTTATAATTTGCTATATGTCTTTAAATGGACGGATGGAAGTGCCTTCACCGCGTTGACCTTTAAAAAGTCGCAAGCGCATGACGAGTACACTCTTACCTTACAAGTTATCAAGGCAAGGTGATGAAAAGGGCAGCGTTATACGCTACAGTAAATCCTGGACAACTTTTAAGCAGTAAATATAGTACCAAAACAGGATAAAAAAAAGTAAATCACGATATTTCCCGCATTTCTAAGTCAAAACTAGCCCGTAGTTATGTACACGCATCGAAAGTGTTTAGGCATCAAGATAGTTTTTTTTTAAATATTTGATTACTCCATTAAACTTAATTATTGTATCATTATATTAACTGCCTCCGTGGCCGAACGGTTACCATGCCGGACTACCACGCAGAGGTCCCAGGTTCGATTCCCGGGCCGGGAGAAATATTTCTATGGCCTACATTTATTTGTCTCGTGAGTTTGGGTGTAATTTGTGGTTGTCTATGTGTGTCCATGGCACCCGCGACACAGGGTTTCCCTAGTGCGGGGCTATGTCGAGTGTGTGCGTTATTATTATTATTATTAATAATAATAATACAAAGATCGAACACACAGAAAAAATTCTTGCACCGTAGCAAAAACAAAATTTCTATGTGTTCGATCTTCATAACAAATCAACAAACAATCATAACAAAACTCATCATCGTCAAACTTAAGACTTATAGTCTTGTCGATGGAGCATCTTCCAGTAATCTCTCTTATAAGCCAGCTCACGACACGACACCGGCCTTTTCCTTTATTTGGTCTATGTAACTGCTCCTAGGTCGACGCCTTCCCCTCGATCTTTCCCTCCAAAATGGTCTTAAAGAAGTTGTCATATCAAATGTCCAATCATGTGTCTATACTCTATAGTATTCAAGACCATTCTTTTCTCGTTTACCATTCTCGATACTCCATCATTGGTTTTCTTTTCTATCCAACTTATGCCCTTCATCCTACTCCAGCACCACATCTCAAAAGCTTCTAATCTTCAACATTTAATAACAAAACTAGTGGAGTTTTTTGACAAAAAATCTGTGTTAAAAAAATTAATTAAAAAAACCTGATTTTCAGTAATTGGCAAAACCGTGCTTGATTCCTAGACACTTTTGATGTGTATATATACATAAATATGGACTAGTTTTACCATAGAAATGCGGGAAATTTGTATTTCGTGACCTATTTCTGCCGCCAAGCAGTAATGTCAGCATTATTGTGTTCCGGTTTTGAAGTGTATGGGTGCTAGTGAAATTAGGCATATGAGACTTGTCAACATACATCTCAGGGTGACGGGCGCAGTGGTAGTGCCCCACAGATCTTTGCAATTTAAAGGTCTGAGTAGCAATGTAATTGTTATACACAGGCGTGTAGCTTACCATCAGACACAAGACTCGTTCGTCTCGTCACTTGATAAGAAAAAAAAAACAAAACAAAAATGAAAAAGAAGTTTCTGCTGTCATTGTTCCCTTAAATATATTCGTTCGCAACATTCACAAAAAAGCGCTGATAACTCAGTGGGAAAATGGTTGTGTCTCAATTGAGCGGTTGACGGGTCGAACATCTTGTCATAACTAACGCATTTGCATTTTGGTAACTTTGGAGATATTGGCACTGTCAAATCTGTCACTGTCAATCATGACGATTTTGCTTAACAATAAGAAAAATAGTCTTAAAATATTTAGGTAATGTTTTAAAATTAAATTTAAAACAAGACGTATATATTCTAAAACAGTCGTGAAAAACTAAAATAAGCCCCTGACATTTTTTTCGAAATGGCGCTTTCGCCATTTCTACAAAACATCGACGACATATACTTGAATAATTTTTAACCAGTTTAAGTTTACTGAGCAAAGATAATAAATACTATAGCTAGTAATATAAAATATCCTCCCACAGAAAGTCATATTATTTTACGCGGCATGCATTCAATTTAAAGTTAGTGTCGACTTCATTAAACAAAATACGATGTATGTAGGCGTCCACGTGTTGATCTCTATATTTATAGTAGCTGTTGATACGTACATGTTGTCACTGCAGTGCGTACGAAGTTCTGATTAGAAGTGGTGCACGATGGCGGAAGTGCATATCATTTCTCATATAGTAAACTGATATTCAAATTCAAAACATAGCATGGCAGTATATCACATGCAATGTGAGATAAAACCGCCCGTGACTTATTTATTTCAGTTGATAAAGCTATGTTGCCATTATTAATTTTTTTAGGTAAAATACCCCCTAGAGTAATTCATTCTTTTATTTATTTGGTAGAGAACTGTTGTTATACATTTTGAAGAACAAGGATAACGATATGAAATTGCGTATATAGGCTCTCTTCTCTTTGTCGTTTAATCATCAAAACGACGAAGGTTATCATTTACATATTTCTAATCTAATCACTCTCAAATATCACATGTAAAAACAACTTGAAAGATGTAAACGGAGCTCTTCCTTTCATTTTTGTCATTCAAGTATGCAGAAACAATAGAATAATCCTTATGTGTAAAGGCTCTGTTTCATGTCAGTTTTAAGATTATGAAATGACAATTTTTAAATATGAATGGGAAGATATGTATATTTATTAGAAGCGTTTACATGTCATGTTAGAGTGAATCCATTATTTGTACGGACAATTGAAATTGTGGACGTGGTTTAAAAGAAAGCGTATATCTCAAATGGGACTGATTCAGATCCTTATTATAAAGATGAAGAGACGGCTGTTCAATTATTTTGCTGGTGACAAAGTTTTGTGTCTTTGCAAAACACGCCCGGATAGGTACCGCACTACCAAATTTTAGAGCGGCATTATTCTAAAAATCAAGATTAGTATGAAGAGTCATGCAATCATAGGCATTAGAGGTTGAAGATCTGGGTAGCGCATTTGTTATAATATATTTTCCACCAGCTAAACCGAATGATTTTCAGTTCGACGACAGTAGATGTGCGACTATTAAATAAGTGTTGTGCTGATACAGTCATGGT
Organism: Hyposmocoma kahamanoa; assembly: GCF_003589595.1. Taxonomy (NCBI): domain Eukaryota; kingdom Metazoa; phylum Arthropoda; class Insecta; order Lepidoptera; family Cosmopterigidae; genus Hyposmocoma; species Hyposmocoma kahamanoa. The sequence continues at coordinate 1,099,624 of NW_020654289.1, forward strand.
GTTTCTTCTCACTTAAGAGCTAAGTTCTGGTCAGTGGAGGCCCAATATTGATTACCTAATAAGATACGAATGTTTACTTTTTCACTTATCTGATCTAAATAACTTCGTTCAGATCTTCCCTTCTCTATTGCTTCTAAGATACTGTTGCATCGTATCAGATGCCCAAATATCTTTCCCAACGCTTCTCTATTATCTTTACTAAGCTCTTCTTCTGCATTATTCTTAGCATCTCCTCACGATTTTTCTTTCTGTCCAAGTGGTTCCATTCATTCTTCTAAAAAAGATATCAAATGCTTCCAATCCTCTGACACGTGTCATGCATTGTCCCAAAGGCTGAACAAATTTCTTGGTTAAAATACCCTGTATTATCACAGAGCGTTGGTGAAACAAAGGTTATTTCCAAACAAATGTAAGCCCCTTATCAGAGCTGTATCAGTAAACGGGTGCGATTTTAAACACGCGTTTAAAGACTGCTTATCGTTCACGGATATTACTATTCTTCGTGTCGTGATATTAGAGTATATTTCCTAACATTACATTACTGCATCCCGGTTTTGAAGAGTAAGTGTGATGGTTAAACTGAAGGTACATGGGACTTGTGAACGTTATTACGTCTCAGGGAGATGGGCGCAGTGCTAGCGCCTCTCGGATCTTAACTATTCGAGGCTCTGAGTGGTATGGCAACAGTTATGGGAAGGCCCTTAACATGAGGCGCACGACATACGTCCCATCATTTGATATAAAAAAAATGGTATTTGAAAAGACAATATTGTTTTCCCAAAACGTGGACATTGAATATTCCTAAGTGTTCTTCATCAACATCCACAGCCCTATTTCACCCACTACAGGATTTGTCCTTTCGCAGTCTAAAGCGTCAATCACGATCTTGCGCTAGTCTCACCCATCTACAGTCCGCGAATTTGACGACGTCTGATGTTACTATAACCACTCCTTGGCAACCATTCTCTCTATGGAATTATGTTAATGCACCGAACATGACACGCTTTATGTTTAACAATTTTTATTTTGTTAGGTAAGTTTATTATTTATGGTCATTACGATTACCAGCTGACATATAGTGATAAGAAGATCGACTAAACTACGCGGATGGCGCAGCACTTGACGTCTCGAATCGATACCCCGTGTCCCGCACTATTTTTTTTACTTTGACAGATGACGTTCCCACTAACTGGAAGAAGTTTGCTATTTTGCTCGCAATTGTGATTTTTATTTTTATTTTATTAAATAAATCTAATTATTAATACAAGAATCGAACGCTCAGAAAAAATCGGCCGGATTCGAACCGACGTCTTCTAGCTTACCGTGCCAGACGCTGCACTAACTAAGTCACGGAACGAACCAACGGACGTCACGAATGTTTCTATGTGCTTGCGTCGTATCTTTGTATTTGGTTTTATCAACGACTTTTTAGTCGTAGCGCCATCTTTGAGAAATCTATGAAAGTTTTATCAAACAGTTAGATATCTTTACAGTTACCAGCCCTGGCGAGAGATGTCGCTATTCACTGTATTTTAACTTTTTATTGAATTGTCATCTCTCAAAACTAGAAATGTCCCAAAAATACCTTTCATTGTTTTCCATGTTCTACAAATTACGCCAAAAATACATTTATTAGACGCTACTGTAGGTATTATAATAACAAATTGAAAGACAGCCATTTTTTTCTTTATCGTTGGTTAATTACAAGCAACAAGGGAGAATATAGGATATTTCATAAACCTCTGAGACAACTGGTTTAACTATCCACGTATCTATCGAGTTCTTAGGTTTTCGCGATTGTTACACATAGGAAATGAAACTATTTTTCCGACCGACGTTTCCGACGGGCCCTTTACAGGTCCCATGGTTATTTCCTATGTCCACGTATCGCTAGGTACTTTGTTAATTTCTGTTCTGATAGGTGTCACCGATTCTTTTATTTTTTCAATCAACTTGTTGTTGAACATCGTCAAACAAATTTGTTGAAATTATCGTTTGTACAGTGCGTATGTCGCTGTTACGTAAACTGTCACTCCCTTCGCACCGCGCAACTACCTCAGGAACCGACTCAGTTAAGCGGTAGGCCTATAAATAAATATATTTAAAAAAAAAGCATTTCAATGTAAGCATTATCCAGAAAACAGTAAAGAGATCTTGTAAATTTCCTTAATTCGTGAGTTACATTTGACTTGAAATTTTTTTATTACAGTCATAAACTTTTTATGGTTCCATTGTAGGTATGTATCAATTCCGTAATTTAACATTCTAATCGCGTACGATTCGCTATACGCGGCATCGTTAAGTTAGGCGCTTGAAACATTAAAAAGAAATTAAATATCACAGCGGCGTTGCACCAAGACTCACTTATTTCTGCGTCATAACGTCATCGTCAACATACATACACATTTTAAGGCCTTCATGGTTATTTACTAAATTATTTTCATTATATACCTACATGTTTCCTATCACAGTACAGTAGCAGTGGGGCTCGTTCTGAAAGAGTTCGTTCGGGGAAGTACTGCTACCTTACCTATTTCTGCCGCCAAACAGTAATGTGAACATTACTGCGTTCCGGTTTTGAAGGGTAAAGGTGCTAGTGAAATTACAGGCATATGCACAGAAAAAAAGGATTTCTGCTAATAAGAAAGAGCAATTTCTCAAAGTATTTGCTAATTCTGAAAAATATTTATTAAAAATAATAAAATATTGCCATTACAAAAATACTGCTTATCTTTTTCTAATACAATTTTACTCTTAACTTTATTCTAACTTTTAGACAAATACGTTCACTTCAAGATTTTATATCATTTCTAATCAATTAATTGGACATTACTTACATCAAGAAATTTTTACCTCTTACATCAAATTTAAATAATCTTAAATGTATTCAAAATTTCTTGGGTGTATTTTAAGAAAATATATTCTTAAACAAAGAAATCAAACTACAATTGTAACAAGCACAACTTTACCATGCAATTAGTTCCATCACGCCACTGCTAGATGGCATTAGTTGTACTCTGAAACGCCCTATCGTTTTGTTAACTTCAATAGTATAAGTCATCTCATATACTTTGAATTAGCAATTACCTGTAGCATTTATACGGCACTGAATGGTACTCAAGTATTTGAGAAGATCCAGTCCTATTTCAGTTACTTTTTAAGATGTTTGGCACTTAACTGTGTGGTTTCACGCCGGTGAAGACGTACTGTTGGGTCCATAACCCTGTAAATTTACCCTTTTTGATATTAGAAAACGTAAATCTTCAGTCAATTAATCAAGTACCTCTCAATTTTTCATTCTCTTTATTCAAGTCAAAATCGGACATTTCTACTGTTGTGGGCAGGCGTGTAGCTTACCACCAAAGCACTTTGTTCGTCCCGTCACTTAATATTATAAATAAAAAAGTGTTATTTCTGTTTGCTTTCCCTATATTTCGAAACGGTTATGCGCTCTATCGCGGGTTGAGGGCAGCACAGCAACAACACAACAAATAAGGTATTTGTATTTCGGACTTTCAAGATATGGCAACTAACCTTTTTTTTAAAAAAAAAATGTCAAATGCGCTGATTTTGTTTAGCAACAAATATGAAACTAAATGAGAATTAAAAAATTCAGTGTATAGGGGTTGTAGATCTCATTTTGCTGATTCCAGGTGTGTTAATAATTCAATTTCGCTTAAATGACTTTTGAATTGTTTAAACCTGAACTTAAGCGTGAAAAATACAGAGAGCGGGTGCGGGTCGGGCGCGAGTCGGGTCGGGTCGGGCGCGAGTCGGGTCGGGTCGGGACCGCGGTGGGTCTAATTCCGTGTATTTATAGTATAGAAGTGCATTGTGTAGATTACTTATTTAGTTTTTATATAAGTCCTTTATATTATATGGGCCCTAAGTTGCATGACTCAAATAAATACACGGGATTAAACCCGCCGCGGTCCCGACCCAACCCGCGTCCGACCAACACGCGCTCTTTGTGTTTTTTTTTTTTTTTTTTTTATTTATACCTGACAGGCAAATGACTCCACTCCACCTGTTTCACGCTTTATTGTGAAAGGATTTAGATACTCGTAGTTCTTGGCAAATGTTGTATAGGCCTATAATTGGTGAACACATTTACATTGATACCATTGTTTGTATTATGATGTGAATAGTTCTGTTTTGCTGTTGTACCTTTTATATAAAAAAGAAACATAGATTACGTTATTTATGGTAAGTACGGCAGAGCAAACGACAGCTTTAAACATAAACATAACTGCCTACCCTCTTTCGCAGTCGACGATTACCTTCATCTTCGGTTACCCGTAGCGTTATCATTGTCACTCACTTTCTTCCGACAAACCTCACTCACTTTATTCTCACTCAATGTATCCACGAAAAGATATCATACCGTGGTAAGAAACCCGTGAACGTGAAAGAAAGTGATAACTCAATATGTGTCCCACTGCTGAGCACGGATCTCCTCTAACGAGAGGTTTTAGTCCATAACAGACATAGTTGTGAACCTTCTTCGGCATGCAGGTTTTATCACAAATTTCCTTCACAATTATCGAGATTTATAAAACAACACAAACGTACTTAACTTAGAAATTAATGTCATTGGTACATGACGTTATAGGGATACGAACCGTCGGCCTTTCTATTGAAAAGCAGCCGTTATCCAGCTGGGCTCTTCTCTCTCTCATAACATAGTAAATCAAATAACATCGCATTCTTTTTCATTGTATGTTGCAAAAGCCTCCGTGGCCAAACGGTTACCACGCTGGTCTGTCGCGCATAGGTCCCAAGTTCGATTTCCGGGCCGGGAGAAATATTTGTATGGCCTACATTTATTTCTCTCGTCAGTTTAGGTGTAATTGTGGTTGTCTATGTGTGTGTCGGTGACACCCTCGATACAGGGTTTCTCTACTGCGGGGCTTTGAGTGTGTACGCGATTGTACCAAACAATTTTATCATTTATGAATCACGAAAAGTTTGTATTGAAAGTTCAATAAAACAATGCGGTTATAGTATTTTTATTTCGCTTATGTGATGCTTGATACTGTACATAGTTTGTTTATAACTGCAAACACCGTATGTGAAATTACGAGACAGTAAGTGTCTATGTGTCATATGTACCTACATTATATGTATATTACATAAGAACAATTAAATGACTTCCGCTTGAGGTGTACGCCACTGAGAACAGCGTAAAGTAAAAATGGTAGCACGGTTGCTTCTCGATTGTGAGATCGATGTTTCGAGTTCCTGTGGTAGCAGTGGTGTAGGAGCACGTCATAGGATTGACTTTATAATAATAATGCACACACTCATAGCCCCGCACTAAGGAAACCCTGTATCGCAGGTGCCATGGACACACACATAGACAACCACAAATTACACACAAAATCCCTAGAGAAATGATTGTAGGCCATATAAATATTTCTCCCAGCCTGGGAATCGAACCCGGAACTTCTGCATGACAGTTCAATATGGTAACCGATCGACCACGAAAGCAGTTTGAACTTAATTTCTAAGTAACGATCATTCGTGAACGATGAAGGAAAAAACCTGCAAGTTCACAAGGTTCACAACCCTATTTGAAGTGAATAAATTAATTATTATTATTTTCAAACGTGTGAAATCGCTATCCATCGTACAATTAACGGCATATCAAGCCACACACTTGTGTTCGAATATCGCCTTAATAGTAACAGTACAAGATCCGACAACGTGTAGCCTGATATGCTGCCATCTGCAATTCAAGAGGCTGCCTAGTACATAAATCGCCAAGTTTCCTTCAAAAGGGTACTCACTATTCAGCCTGGTCACTAGAGAGTCCACTGTCGGAACTGGAGCTGCTAAGTCCTTCGGGTTGTGAGCCATTGTCTGCGCAAAGGTTGAAGTCGGGCATTGACTCCTCGAGGAAGTTCAAGGAACCCTGCTCCAGGGAGAAGATGTTCTCCAGGAGGTCATCGGAGGCCGGCCAGGGGTCCGCCTAAAAGAGAAATAGTCTTTCAACACGAATTTGGACGCATGTATAGTAATCACTTACATCAGTTACAGCTTCGATTTTAAGTTAAAATTGTTCTGGTCATTCCTGTGGTATTTGTGTATTGTGTAATTGGTGTAAAGGTCTGACTAAATCAATTTATTATACAATCATAAAATCAACTTCTCGTATTAAAATCACACAGCATTATCTAAATGGATGTTTTTTTAGATAATATTCGTACATAAAAATAGTCATACTTATTTAATACCAGATAGTTAATAGCAGTAAAATTGTGATAGAAATATAGTAAATTTTAATATCCTAAATGAAAAGTTTCATTTATAACAGTAGAATAAGTTACCCGGAAGTAGTATCCCTTTGTAGATAGCATAGTTTGTGAAGGACATACTGTACAATCAAAATAAAGGCCCTATACTTATAAGAATTTTAAAAATAAACATAAGGATGAGTAATGTTTAATTTTGTATACCATGAAATAAAGATATTCTAACACGCAAAATAGGCGCCTTGACGTCGAGTTGCGGACACCAGCCCGTTACACCAAGTACCAAGTAAAGATATTCTGAATTTTAATTGTCCAAATAACCAAAAAATAAACCCCATAACTAAAACTTATTTACATAATTGGCATTGCTAAATTTAAATATAACACCAAATTAAATAATAATAAACAGATTAATTTTATCCAAAACTTATTTATATCAAACATTTCACTTCATGATGTCATCATTAAACAGAATCACCTTTGTTAATACAAAATAAAGCCAAATTACAACGACTTTATTGCTTTCTTGTGAAAGTTAATTAGCAATTAGGTAATCGCCTAAATTAGCAACTAATTTGTAACGAAAAATATTTAACGCCTTACTTAGAAAAGTGCATCTTATGCTTTTGCAATACAGGCTATTACTAAATGTGCTGTCAACCTGTAATACGATGATTAAAACATTGCTTAGCAAGATGACTCATTTTACAATCTCTTGTTGCAGGGCAATGTCATCAGCGTTTTTTGTTTTCTTCTAGTGCAAAAAATATTATGTAGTTTGCACAATGTTAACTAAAATCATTAACACTACTAAATTCTAATGGAATCACTTGTTAAAGTTCTCTTACTCCATTCCAAATAAATTGCTTTTTTATCAGAGATGATTTATGACAACTCAACAAGGACAAAGTGGACTATCTATTTTCTGTTCTAAAAGGACACCTGGTAGCAGAAGTTATACATATAGATAGATTGGATAAATGCGCTTTTGAAGTTATCGTCATTATTTAAAATCTCTGATAAATTTCCATTGCGACTAAGTACTAAATCTTCCAAAAGATTATTGTCCCATAAAAGTCTGAAATAGTACATAATAAATTCTGATAATGCATTTCATCACAGTCTGTGAATTACGAAGTGAACTCACTTTCAAACTGGTACTTGAAGTGTAAGAGAAAGGAATGTTTCAGAAGCACTACTCTCTTTTTTTATGTTCTGTAATATTACGTAAAATATATTCTTAATTCTTGATGAATAATGATGATAGAATATTGTTAATGCAGAAGTTTCATCATTAAACAAAAACTTTCATCATAACTCTCCATTACAATCCATTGTAATCATGAAGTATTCGCAGATGCATAGGTAGTAAGTAGATGGAGATATTGTTTTATAAATTAATATTTATCTTTTTTATTACCTGATAAAATAAATAGGACATTTATAAAGGTGATACAAACACTTGATATCTGAACAAGAACTACAAGATAAGAATTGTAAGTAAAGTATTACATCACACTGGAAGTCACAAATTAAAAGTTAGATAAATTAAAACAAAAATTTACCTCAAATAAAGACATTAGATCAAGTTTTTTATCCATGTTGGACACTTCACTATAGCATTGATTATACAACAATAACACTTATAACATTAGAAAATACACTTTGAATCTGCAAAAGTAAATTGGAATTTAGTTGAAACTTGAAGAACTTTTAGTAGACCATTCACTATCTCTTCGTAGTTCAATTTAAGAATTCACCGGTGGAAATTTAGATGGCATATGGCAGTCGCACCGACCGCATGGTGCCTAGGTGGCAATCTATTATGTATATCGTCGCCGTGTTTACGATTGGAGTCCGGCGGCCGCGAGAACTAGCGCACTCAATACAACAATAACCTCGTTACGGAAAACTGACGCACTAATTAGGACGTTAATTAAATCAGGAAAATAAGTGCAAATGTATATAATCGTAGGAGAGGCGTCGGCGAGCGAGCCACGTTCGTACTGAAAACGAAATGAACGGATAACGGTAAAAGTGGGAGTGTAGCCCACGAAAGCTGCTTAACCAAGTTCAATTCACTCGCGCCAATCACTATTACTTCTACGAGCGTCTGGCGCTTCACTCGCTTTGATCCGCAATTTGTTTACACTTATTTTTTAATCAGTCGTTTTCTACGGCCTCTACCTACGTCGCGGCTTTTAACATCTATCCACCAACCTTATCAATGGTTGATAACCCGGTATCTTTACGTCGAATACGATTTAATACTAACCATCAAACTATCTTGCTGGAAGCTGTCCACATTCAAATTAACATTCTCCAATTCCTGGTCATTTCTTGTGAGATACTCCAAGATCCTGTTCACATTGTCTTCGTATTCATGAGTCATTTTGATTAGCCAACTTCCATTCAAAGGTCATCCTAAAGATATATATAGCACAATAGTCGTATTATAAATTTCACAGTATCATAGATTTTGATGATGTTTTTACAACTTAAATAACATTTACAAGCATTTTAGTTTACAAAATAAAATAAAAACATGACATTTCCCGACAACTTCGAACGTGGAAATAATGACGTCACAAAAGTAGGCCACTTTTCGTCATTTCATTGGTTCATGGCTGTGGTAAAGCAGTTATTCCCGCTTCCGCCATCTGTTGACGAGTTTTAAAACTACTTGCTCCGATACGTTCCGTTTTACGTTTTATGTTTAGTTCAAGTTTAAGTTCATTCAAATTATCGAGTTCTTAGGTTTTCGCGATTGTTACACATAGGAAATGAAACTATTTTTCCGGATTTAAATCGCGTATATTTGCTTTTTCACAAATCTTTTGTTTTGTTTTTTGGTTTGTTTGAAAAAACAAATATACGCGATTTAAATCCGAAAAAATAGTTTCATTTCCTATTCATTCTTATTAATTCTTGAGTATTTTAATTTTGAAATATCATAGTAAAATTGTCATTTTTTTTATGCTATCTGCTACTAATTCTGGTATTTTCTGAATTATAAAAAGTGAAAGTCTACGAAACGTAAAAACAATTTTCTAATAAATTAATTATGACCACTCGCGCAAAACTTCAAGAATATAATAATATATTTAAATTAAATATCATTATACTTTGTGTAGCAACGAACTTGTGATTAACGAGTTGTTCGAATGAGATCACTTATGCTCACCTTATCTTTTATTTTAATAAAAATATATTTTTAATTTAATAAAAATTAAAGAGTAAAATAAAAAAGTAAGGGCACAAAAATATTATGTTCATTCAGAACACCCGAGTTCTCAAATGAAATTCTGAGAATTTGCGCCTTAAATTTATACGTTAGAGTTTAAATTTGTAGGTTCAGAAGACAATACCTAGATTGTATATATTTATTATATCGTCTGTTTAAATGTAAAACCACATAAGTGACATTTTCCACAAAAAGTATTTAATTTATATAGCTATGGTAAGAAAATCACTATCTTTCTGCAAGTGAAACTCAATAACGAAAACGCTATAAACTTAAATCTGCAAAAAGATGGTGAATTTCATACAACTGATATATATAATTTGGAGATTTTTTGTGGAAAGTGTCACTAATTAATAATATCATTATGTGGATTTACCTTTAAGTAGACGATATGTAGTTGGGAATATCGTACTTTGCTCGATTTATAAAATAAATAGGATACCTATAAATAAAATTATTTTGTATGAGTTGAAAGAAAACCTATTGATATAACAAATCAATTATTCAAAAAGTAGGTACTCATAGTTACACATTATAATACAACAAACTGTATTGGCTATTGCAATTTGAATCTTTCTTCAACGACTTAAGGTTTAATGGCAGATTTTAACAATTTCTTTACAATATCCTTTTGGCACGTTCTATTGAATCACTAGAAATAGTGGTTCAATACGGAGAGCGCGCACTGTAAAGGGCTCTTTGCGCCCTTCGTGTCTTATAATAATATGGGCCATTAGTAAGAGGTGATGAAAGGGAGCCCCTCTACACCTTTACGGGGTGAAAGAAAAATGGATCCTCTCCGGGAAATAAATCTGCTCTTCCGTATCTGTACCGAAATAATATTTTTATGAAATTGTTTCTTTCGATAACCTCGGTGGCATAGCGGTTAGCACTGTGAGCGATTGATTAGAATGCCCCGGGTTCGGTTCTCGGTAAGACCAGTTTAGGAATTAAAGCATTTTAAACTAGATCTAGTGTGAGTGTTCTGGGTGATGCCGCTATTCATTACTATGGTACTTTTAGTACAGGGAATTCCCTAGTCTGAGACCAGGCAATTATTAATAAACTAATTGTTGCCTGTTACTTTACGTATTCATTAACATAAATAATAAATAAATAATGTATTTGTTGAGTACAAGAGTAATACAAGTACCAAAAGGTGACAATTAAATAAGAAATAAATATAATCCATGGTAGTGACCCGTTCAGCTCATGCAGGTTGTCTAGATCTATCATATCGATCCTGGTTAAATGTCAAATGTGCATTTGGAAAATACTTATTACAATTTAAATTAGAATGCGATTTAAAAAAACTTTAAGTCTTGTAAGGAAAAGTCGAAACTTTCTAGTTTTCCATATAACATATAAAATCAGAGTTAGATTAGTTAGTGTCGACACTAATTTCAAAGTTCCGTTCAAGTTCAAATTTTTCCCGTGTTTAATCGGTTTTTTGTCCGTTGCTTTATTTCAGAATTTATTTTTATACAAGTGTATTTAAAAACAATTTTAAAAATGCATATCGCTGTATTATACGTGTTCTATTTAGTTCAGTTGATATAAAAAAAAATCATGGGTTTATGTGAAGTACTTATTGAATACAGCGGTTTCCTTGTAAAATTTCGAGGTAAATTAATATTGTAAAATGTATACAAATGTTTATTTACAAAGAGCAACCCCTACAATTTATTGTTCTTCTTGGGGGATTCTGCTTTACGAATGAGGAGCAGAGTTTAATCAATATGACTATTTCAAGTGTAATTTGGTTAAATAAGAAATAAAGATTAATTGGTTTTGGTTTTTGTTTGAAGTGCTGGTTGGCTGGTGACATATAATTGTTATTGATTGTGTTACTGTGTTTTTCTAGCGCATGCCCTATTAAGTTTTAACAATAGATTACACCTGCCTTTTTATGTACGCCAACTGTACTCTATTTACATATATTATATGTATTAGTGCCAATGACCAGAATTGTTGGAATAAGCAGTATAATAACCTCGGTTTTTTACAGATCATCGGTCATGAGCAGATTTTTTGTGCAAACATAAGTACAGGCAGTACGCAAGGCGACAGCGCGCCATATTTAATAGTACGTTGTGTAATAAGGGCGCGGACGGTAAATAATTACTAACGAGAGTTTATTAAAAACCCGAAGTTGAGGGCTGAGGGCTTTAAAAGTTTGTAATTTTTACCGCCGAGTACAAATGTTTCATCACATTTGCGAGAACATGGACACAACGATAATTTATTTCTTGTATGAATAAATATCGCTTCACAACACGACATTTATGTACGGATTTCGCAAATGGCAGGGCTATTAAAAAAAAAATTCTTCCATAGATAATACAACTCGAACTAAAATATTATAAAAGACACAAAGAGCATTAGAGCTCCTTGTGAAAGAGTTCGTCTAGGGAAGTACTCCTTACATATTTTTGCGATTTAAAGCACTGATTGGCACTAGAACTGTTATGGACAGGCGTGTAGCTTACCATCAGGCATACACGACTCGTTCGTCCCGTCGCTTGATATTATAAAAAAAAACAGACGCATGCAGCCACAATGTATTAGATATAAAATAAATAATTTCCAAATTCAAAACGTACTGCAGAATTTGAATTCACCAAATAAAATTAGTAAAATATAAATTGCAAATGTTTAATTTTTTTATACTTGAAGTTTATGAGAAATGTACGTCCAAATTTTTCAAACATAAAAACTTTTTGCTTAATATTGACGTAAAAAATCCACAAGGCGATAATTTTTTTTTTTTAATTTATTGTATTTATTACATTTAAAAGTATTTAAAAACAAAACATTCCAGTATAACATAAACTTAACTAAGTTTTTCTGTATACCGCTCATTCGTCGTACAAAAATATTTCTATGTGTAGTGTGCGCGTTCGTACTCCTTCGTGTTGACATTTCGTGGTGTGCGTGAGTTCGGTAATATAGGGTGTCAATAAACTTACAATTTTGTACATCCTACTGTTGAACACGGATATAATATACTAATTCTAATATAATATAATATAATACAATATAAAATAATAAGTGTAATAAAAACTTTTTCGTATGTATTATATGGAGTTAGTATGCATAATATTGTTAATTAAAGTTGAATAGGTATAATATTTATTACATACTAATATAATTACTTTTAATATAAATTATCATTATTATATATATTATTACGTATTTTTTTCTAAAAAGTACTTTTTTAATCTAGGTTTGATATTTTTATAATTTAATGATACTTTTATTTCTAATGTAATGAAAAAGCCCGCGGATATAATTTAGAACATTACTGTCGACTTTGCCTGCTGTTTTTACTATGTTTGTATGATGAAAACAAATTTTATGGTAATAAATCTTTAGCTACCTATGTTATTAATATTAATCATCTACTCAGGTATTTGGGGTTTACTAAATAATGCAATAGGGTTAGGTTAGGGTAGCTTTGTAAACGAATGTTTGGTATAAATGTATTTATGAGAAGGTAGGTACAGTCGATACCTCAAAATAGCTGACACTCTAACCAACCGTTGATTCTGCGATAAGTTTGAAGAAAAGTGACAAACTTAACATTTCACATATGAGCTGTAAAAGTAATTGTGGTATAACTTTTTTTTAAAGCACACTCACAGCCTGGTACTAGAGAAACCCTGTGACCGGCTAAGTGACCATTTGTCACTTAGCCGTCTTTTAGTTAGTGGACGGCAGAAATATTTTTCCCGCCGCGGAAATCGAACCCTAGTATCCATTCCTGGTAATAACAGACAAATCAACTAGGTGGCGCTTATTGCACTGGTTTTTATGGATCGGCTATTTTTATAGTTCGTTTAATATTAGCGCCATCTAATCATATTAGTAAGCGTTAATTTATAAAGTGTTTTGTAACACATAACGTCATCTGTTATATAGTCAAAGTTCAGAAATTAATTTTAGCCCATGGTTAATATTTGAATAATATTACAAGGAAAAAACTGATTTAAGCATATTTCATATTAAAGAGGAATTAATTGATATCCACGGCCATTTACATATAAACTACTTTTAGGTTATTGATCAGCGCCATCTAGTTGTAAGACGGGATTTTGACCTTTTCGAGATTTGCCATCTGTAGGATGGAGATTAGCAGTCCTCTATAGAGTTATTGGTCAATGATGTAAGTGTTGTCAGGATTGTGCAATATGGCCTACTCTGCCTCTGCCTACCTCAATGGGAATCCAAAGACCTAGGAAAAGGAAGTCCTATTATTTTATGAGAATATAATAAGCACAGTGAAGCTGAAGGATGTATAATTTGGTTTTTCGGACGCCTTACTTCTACAAAATAAAATAGGCAACTGACTGACGAAACAGTGAAGTTAATATGACATATGATATAGACAATTATTAACTCTAACAAAGGCGTGAATGGTGTACATGAATGTGTTTAAATTGCAACAATGTCAGGCATTTCATTGCTTTCATGTTTTCGCATAGCAAACTGTCTTTATGTCATAGGCAAGTAAATTAAACTTAAATTTTATTTATTTAATTGAAAAATTTGTAAAATTATTATTTTACAATTCCTTTATGGAGTAGAAGAACTCCCTTGCGAAGAAGTGAGAAATTACAGAGGTCACAGGTAGAAATCAGTGTTGCCACACTTTTGCACCATTCACCAGTTTATGTGTATCAAGTCGCCTAAATTCGCCCCATTTTTTTTAATGCACAAATATTTAACTAGATTCGTATTTTTTTCAAGGAATTCAAAAGCATTATAACATTAAAAAAACAGTCTAGAGGGGACCTACTACATATAGCTCTGACACATTTTTTCTGTATAGCAAATACATGGTTTAGCTCTACGCAGTTCCCCCAGATGATGAGGCCATAACGCAAGCTTGAGCAGACAAATGCATGATAGGCCATCAAGGCAGTCCTCTGATCACATATGTGCGTTAGGTGGTGTAAACCAAATACAAAACGATTCAGCTTTGCACATATTGAATCAACCTGTGGTTTCCATGTTAGTTGAGAGTCCAATACTATGCCGAGAAAATTGCTGGATGAGCATTCCACAATTTCATCTCCATGACAACTTACAGAGACTTTCTGGGGCTTTCCATTATAATTATAAAATTGTATGAGCTTTGTTTTTCAAACATTTACTTTCAGATTGTTTCTCCTAAGCCAGTCAATAATATTACATATAGTGTCATTTATTTCTTTTTCATAATCTATAAATAAATAAATAAATAAATAAATAAATAAATAAATAACGCACACACTCAACATAGCCCCGCACTAGGGAAACCCTGTGTCGCGGGTGCCATGGACACACACATAGACAACTACAAATTACATCCAAACTCACGAGAGATATAATTGTAGGCCATACAACTATTTCTCTCGGCCCGGGAATCGAACCTGGGACCTCTGCGTGGCAGTCCGGCATGGTAACCGTTCGGCCACGGAGGCAGTCTATGTCAGAATTCTTATTAATAATGATTGATATGTCATGTGCAAAAAGAGTGCATGGATATTTTGTCATTTCAGGGAGGTCATTAACATACAATAAAAACAGCAATGGACCTAAAATACTTCCTTGAGGCACACCGTATTTATTAACTTTAAACTCTGATCTGTGGGTCTCAATCTCAATATTATTATTTAACTCCACTACCTCCACACACTGAGTTCTGTTGCTAAGGTAACTTGCTGTCCAGTTATGCACCTGGCCACGAAAACCGTATGTTTCTAATTTGGATAGTAGAGTTCTATGGCAAACGCAATCGAAAGCTCTACTCATGTCAAGTAAAACAGAACAAACAGGTACTTTCGTATCTGCAAAAGTTGAGATATCTTTGATTGCCCTGAAACATGCCTGTGTGGTAGATTTCCCTTTTGAAATCCAAATTGCTCTACTTTAATAATGTTGTACTTTGATAGGAAAGCCGTAATTCTTTTATGCATTACCTTTTCAAAAAGCTTTGATATTACAGATATAAATACAATAGTTCTGTAGTTTCCCAAATGGTCTTTTTCGCCTCTCTTAAACAGCGGTTTTATTATGGAGATCTTAAGAGGCGATGGAAATGTACCCTCCATGAAGGACAGGTTTACCAAGTATGCCAGTAATGGTGATAGTTCATCAGCACACGATTTAAAAACCTTAGTGCACACGTCATCGTAACTGGTAGAGTTTGTGTTGTTGAGGGATTCTATTAAAATTTTTATTTCCGCTTCGTCCGTGGGATAAAAAAACAAACTTAACACATGCACCTTTGGAAAAAAAATATCGTTATTATCTTGTCCCGGTTCCGTAGTCGATAAGTTTAAATTTTAAAAATGAGTGTTGAACTCTGATGCTATCTCTCGCGGATTTTCAATCTTAATTTTATTTACGGTAATGTGTTCAATAAAGTGTTTGTCACGTAAATGTTTGTCCTTGTTGTTTATTATGTTCCAAGTAGCTCTATTTTTGTTTTTAGCAATGTATGTTGATGTGAGTGGCGACTCAGGTAGCATATAGTTGTAGCCTTTTTAATTCGGCTGTGTACTTATTAAGGTTATACGAATAAATATCACTGTAAAATTTTAACGTCAGGTTGTTGTAGTTTTTTATCATTCTGTTAATGGAGGAATTTCGGCCAAGATTACTACGTCAAGAGACTATGTAAAACTATAGTATTTGCTTTTTCGTGACAGTTTGAAAGGGATATTAAATTCAAAATTAAACGGTAATTGGGAACAATCTATTAGACCGTTTGTAATTTTAAATATAAATATTTGATCGAGTAATTGCCTTCGCTGTTTTAGACTGTGCATATTGAAATAATTTTAACGGGCGTTATAATAAGCAATGAAGTTGATTAACTTTATCGCAATGGTAAGCCAAATGATACAAGAAACGCTTTTGAACCCGTTCAATCGCATTCGAATGAATCTTATAGGACGGTGACCATACTACACTTCCGTTCTCAAGACCAGATCTAACTAGGCTGTTGAAAATACTTATTTTAGTAGATTTATATTTAAAATCTTTTCAATTTCTAAATACAAAGCCAATAGACACATAACGTTTAGAGGCAATTTTGGTAATATAAAATAAATAACATAAAAAATAAAAAGGTATTTATTTCTCCACAAAACACAAAGAACACAAAACTTAAAAACGAATAGAAAAAAAAGCAATTGAGTGATGTGGACAAAAAGGTTAAAGGTTTGCAATTTAAAGCTCTGAGTGGCACTGTAACTGTTATGGACAGGCGTGTTGCTTACCATCAGGCGCACGACTTGTTCGTCCTGTCACTTGATGTTATAAAAAAAAGTAACCTACCTTTCGTAATAACTAGTAATAAGTTAAAGTTTAATGGCTATCCGTGTAAATTTATATATATTTTTCATACATTTAACCTAAAATTTAAAATTTTGTGCTGCTAGGAGTTTTAATTGGGGACCAGTTGTTACTAGATTTTTGTATAGATAGGAACCATTGCTTACATCGGTTTTTAAAAGTAAACAACGTTTTTGCGTTTTTTACTGGAGGAGCACTTACTCGCTGCGAAACGAAAGCTGCCCCTGTACAAAGTTACAGGAGGGAGAGTCAATAATTGAAGATGCGGATATCCAGTGGAGTTTTTGGGCCAGATACTTAGGAGTCAACGAAACCCTCCAGGTATACACCGAACGGTTTAATTTTAAAATATGTAAATTTGTTATATTTAACAAATTATAGATATTTAAAAAAGGTGTAATATGAGGTCGCGGTGGTACCTTGAAACAATACCTAATGCAGGAGTTCTAAACCTTCTGAATTTTATCGGCAGTTTTTTTTGTAAGACGTGGCGAATATAACTACATCTAAGTAATCCAGTATTGACAATACTAGCGAATTTGTTAATCTCACCCAACTTCACTTCACTGATGAATGGCCTTAATTTGTAAAGGTGCTTCAATGAAGCGTAACATTTCCCTATTTTGAACTAAACATGTTTTTCAAAACTTAGTGAACCATCGAACAACAGACCTAGGTTCCTAACTGTAGGAGCCTCATTGATCCGCTGTCCTCTTACCATAACCACGGGATTAGCAGTTCTAAGTACCTCTATTTGTTTACGAGTACCCAATATAGTATAAGAACATTTTTGAGCTTTAAAGAGATCGTTTTTATGCGACTATTGCGCGTTCTTATCGAGATCCTGATTGAGTAAATTCACAGCACAATCAATGGCAGTTCTAGACAAATCCGCATGAACAAGCAATTGTGTGTCATCTGCGTAAATATGTAATATAATCAACTTCGTTACTTATTATAACGACCGTTTAAATTATTTCAATTTGCACAGTCTAAAACAACGAAGGCAATTCCTCGATCAAATATTTCTGTTTAAAATTACAAACGGTCTAATAGATTGTCCCCAGTTACCATTTAATTTTGAATTTAATATCCCTTTCAAACAGCCACGAAAAAGCAAATACTCCCTGCTTTATATCGTCCTTTGCCGTAGTAATCTTGGCCTAAATTCCTCCATCAACAGAATGATAAAAAACTACAACAACTTGGCGTTAAAATTTGACAGTGACATTTATTCGTATAACCCTAATAAGTACACAGCCGAATTAAAAAGGCTACTACTATATGTTACCTGAGTCGCCACTCATATCAACATACATTTATTTATACATAATTTACCATACTAGTAAACTATACTTTACACCCGTGGTAAAGATTATTTTTCTAATGTAGGTTTCTAACGGTAGAAGGTTCAAATTGCATGCTCTATTAAAAACCACATCTTTCATTTCTTAAGTAAAGGCGCTAACAGCTCCGAGAGCAGCCGTATCTGTTTTTACAACGTTTTTTGCCAGTATATTTCGTAGAAATGCGCAGTCGATGACCGTCACAATAACATTTATCCAAAGAAATCGGTCAAGTGTGAGGTGTTTTATTATTTTTAACCCACTTCAAAAAAGGAGGACGATCTCAATTCGACTGCATGTTTTTTTGTATGTATGTTACGCGATAACTATTTTGATGAAACTATTTTTTTTTTTGAAAGACCTCAGTCGTGGTCCCATTAAAATCTGATTGTGGCGAATTAGGAGATGACTTTTGAGGTCGGTTTTTTTAATATTTTATACGGTACAACTACAGATAACTGACTACAAATAATACTTAGGAGTATTATACACGATTATTTATACTTACAACCTCGGAGGACTATGTTACTAATTTCATAAACAACAACTTTTGTTTCATGACAATGGAAGAATGACATGGGAGAATTCGTGAAGAAGAATTGGTGCAAATCCAGCCTGACCGAAGGATTTTTTTCTTAATTTTTCGATCTTTGTATTAAACAAAACAGTATTGTTTATGTAAAGAAAACAAACTATAAGAGCGGCGGTGTGCCAGTGATAGAAAGGTTGGTTTTTATTTGAGAATTCGACGATTCGAATTTATGAATGTTTAATAGCAATATCTCTCGTTAACGGTGATAGTGGTCAAAGGGCTTGCACTGTAGCCGTTGGATGGCTTAGTAGCAGTAGAGCTCCTTGTAAAAGAGTTCGTCCTGGGAAGTACCTACTGCCACTTTACCTACTTCTGCCGCTAAGCAGTAATGTCAGCATTAATGTGTTCCGGTTCTAGGGTCGTATTCTAGAACTCTACTCAATGTTCAAGTCAGGATTGCACTGAAAACACAAGCACTGGAAATACGACCCTAATGGCAGGGACTTGAGTATGATTTCGAGTGCTTTAAACCATACTCAAATCCTGACTTGAGCATTGAGTAGAGTTCTAGAACACGACCCTTAGAAGGGTTTATTAAATAAAAAAATGTCGATTTGCCCTTTCACTTGATGTTAAATCATGTTGTCAATTTTACTGTGTTTCTACTTATTGCAAGTTGCATTTACCTGTAACTGTTTGATACATTTAGTTTTAAGGTGTTCTCAGTTTACATTATTAAGATTGTAATAATATAACCAAGTTGATATCTCTATGAACATTACGCTAACTATATTGTTTGATTTTCTGTTTTGTAAAAGGCCATATTTATTTACTAATATTATTCTCCCCGAATTTTGTGAAAAATATCAAATATATACAAAACAATATTTAAAAATTAATTTTGTGAAAAAACAATACATACATACAAACAATATAAAAACAGAACAAAATGGCGTAATGTTCTAAATCTTAAAGATAAATATTCTCCAAATGCAGCTATTTAATTTGTAAGTTACGTATATTATTTATATGTTTAATATATCTCTGTAACGGTAAAAGACAATATCATAACAAAAAATACCCGTTGGAGAAGGTTTCTAACCCTTAAATAAATGTAAAGTCCCCTGTACAACAGTGAAAAGTATACCATGATTCCTTAGCGCCATTTTGATGGTTTTCCTCGGTAGTAATAATAAAATATAGGCGACGTAACCGGAATAACCCTACCCGGTCGAGTTATTTATCGGACGTCGGGGCGATAATGAGATCGGAGCCGTGTCAACCCTATAATGAGATAATGCGGAATCAACTCGCGTCGGGGTAATCGACTTTGTGGATACAAATATTTCGTTCTGTTAACCCGAATAACGAAACAGTAATGGAGATTCATTGGTACCTTTATTTTGTATGTTACTTAAAGTGTCTATACCTAGTCTATATATATAATACTGCACGAAAAATAGCATATCCACCATTTATTGCAACGGTACAACACAAAAATACACAGTAAGAAGGAATAAGAAATGCTTCGTCAGCAAAAAAGAAAAATGTAGCAGAAGTTCTTCCAGGGAAGTACTGCCACCGTATCTATTTCTGCCGCCAAGCAGTGATGTCAGCATTACTGTATTCCGACTTTGAACGGTAAGAATGTTGGTGAAATTACAGTAACATGGAACTTGTCAATTTATTTCTGACAGGCGCACTGGCATTTAAGGCTCTGATGACACTGCAACTGTCATGGACAGGCGTGTAGCTTATCATCAGGTGCATGACTTGTTCGCCCCGTCAATTGATATTATAAAAAAAAGAAAAAGTCATCGGACTGACACCTATGTATGCAGTAAAATTCAAATAACGGTCTCTTAATTGACCACTCTTAATTAGGTACAATATTTTCTTTAAATTTGAATACTCCAACACAAAAGAATCACCAAAATCTGTTCACAAACGTCGGTGTAACTGTGTAACATAGACACATTAAAAAAAGACAGTCGAATTTGAGAACCTCCGCCATTTTCTGCCAAAGAACAACTAAACCCATATATAACTGTATTTCCATTTAGCCCGGAATACCTAGTCGCGAATTCCCATTTTCGCGGGAAAATGTGAGCGAGAAGTATCTTATTACACAAATCAAACCGACAGGAATCTGGCCTCGCCTTTTTTCGTATAAGATACGCGCCAGCGAAACAAGAAAACAAATGGAAATATACAATTAAATGTGAAAGACGATACGAAACAATGTTATATATTATACATATCGATGTATGATACCCAACGTTGCATTAGGTATATGGACGGTTGTATTATACAGGGTGTATTGGAAAAGACTGCAGTGTATCATACTAATAATAATGAACAACTTTAGCAAAATAATATATTATATAAATGTATAATACACAACGTTATCTTGTATTACATCGATCGTAATATTATACAGAATATTATATAGAAGAGTCTGTTGTTGATCATAGATTAAACATTAAACAAGTTTAATCCGCGATAAAACAAATTAATTAACCTTGCTAATTTTGCATGGTCAATGTATGTACGGGGTGCCTACCTTACATAATTTCAACAGCGTTAAAATTTGCTATTTAAACTGCTTTGATGGCCGAACGGTTACCATGCTGGACTGCCACGCAGAGTTCCCAGGTTCGATTCCGGGCCGGGAGAAATATTTCTATGACTACATTTATTTCTCTCGTGAGTTTGAGTTTCTGGTTGTCTATGTGTGTGTATTTTTGTTTATAATACCAAGTGACGGTACGAACAAGTCGTGCCCCTGGTAGTAAGCGACACGCCTGTCCATAACAGTTGCGGTGCCACTGCGCCAGTCACTCTGAGACATACGTTAACAAGTCCCATGTACCTGTAATATCACCAGCACCCTTACCCTTCAAAACCGGAACACAGTTATGCTGACATTACTACTTAGCGGCAGAAATAGGGAAGGTGGCAGTATCTCTCTGGACGACCTCTTTTACGATAGAAAGCTTTTAAGTGATATACTTTTACTATATTATAGCATTAGGCATTCGAAATAGGTTTGATTCTCCCGAACTTGTCGCCGGCGTTAGATTTTCGGTCTCAAGCTATCGCACAGGCCATACTTTTATTTACCATTCAAGCAATGAGGCTGCTACCAGAAGGACTGTAGACGCGAAGTAGACATACACAATTGCATGTACTTAAAACCGACTGCATGCTGTGTTAAAGTTGATATCGAAATGAAGGCACAGACATTAATTGTAGGTTGTCACTGTATTCAAAACATTTATAATTTCAAATGCTGACTTTATTTCTTATTAAGGAAATAAACATGTCACTATTATCGAAATCCTCCAATTTAATTTATCTACATACTCATATCCGTAAATCCCAACTGTACTCTGCAGGGAATTTGCGATCAAAAATTTAAACAAAGGTGCCATTTTGCAATGATTTTTTTTAAGAATTATGTAACAGTGAGCCGTCGAGAAAAATTTCACCAATCGTGTTTTTGTTTTACCGTTATGTTGATTAAGCCCTCAAGACATCATTACAAAAAACAAGTTGTTTTAGAGACAATAAAAAGTTTTCGTCTTAAGAATGTTAATTACTGCTTGTGATTTTCAAACTATCGTTCACACCTCAACAACAACGAGAGTAACTTTGGAATCTTGAATGCATACAGTTGATGACGATTGCAAGCATGCAGCAGTCCATCTGTTAGCAGCCTTACAGACAAAACGCAGTGCTCATAAAGTTATGTAGAACATAGTCGGGGTCTAGACTAGACCAATGATTCCCAAAGTGTTCTACATCGATCCCCAGGGGTCTACTAAAATCTACGAGGGGGTCCATGTCGGCGAAAAAGAAAAATAGAGGGTGCACGAGACAATAATATAATTAACAAGGCCAGGCAAGACAAGGATTCTAAGCCTGTTCTGAAAACGCACTGTTGTTTGTTTGATGATATTGGTATATGTTCTGTTTTGTATTATTGTGTGTGGTATATAAATGGTTTAAATTATTTAAATGGCGGTCCACGAGAGTGGAACCCATTTAAGCAGGTAGTTACCAAAATTTTGACTTTTCTTAAATGGATTTAACCACATTACACAGGTTGTTTTAGAATAGGCATATAAATTATATGTATAATAAATCCTTAAACATTTCACAACAAACAAAGCGTTCGGTTAGATAAATGTGTAAAACTAAACATCAATTTGTTTTTTTTTTATATAAAATTTCTCACTGTGGCAGCTGTCAAAGATACATTTAAAGTTTAAGAGGAAAGAATGTAGCACATTGTCTACCAGATAATAAAGTTAGGGAGCCTCTTGTTTAGATGGACCTATAAGGGCTATGGCGCTGTGAAATAAATAGCAACGATAAAAATGTTCCGTGTGATCTTTAATATACACAATGTTTATATTGTTGATTGTTTCTAGTTATATTCTTGTTGACATTGTTATAAAAATAAAGTAGGTTAATTTATTGATAAACGCATCGTTATGTTGAGTTTAATATTGTCTACAAGTACTTTACCAATAGTCAATACGACACAAGGAGCGTCTTTTTTTACGCCAACTTAATTTTTGTACTTTCTATTTATATTTTGTTTTTTTTTTTTACAAAATTCGTTTTCTTGTCTTTTTTTCGAATTTTGTTTTTTGTCTCTTTTTTCATAAAATTCGGGGAGCATAATGTTAGTAAATAAATATGGCTGTTTACAAAAGTAACAGAAACTTACAGGTAGCGTAGTGTTCGTTAAGAGGTATCGAAATTATAAGTAGTTTAGAATCTGTAAAAGTAGGCAGACTCGTGGACCGAGACAACTTGATCACGATCGCGGGATTCCGCTGGTTGAGATGTTATTTGGCGATCTCTGGGGTGACTTAAGTCTATCAGTGGACTTTTTTCGGCTGAAATGCGTCATCATACGATGGTTGCACTTTTTTCTTACACCTATATATGGAAATGTGAATACCCTGTGTCGCGGGTGCCATGGATACACATATAGACAACCACAAATCACACCCAAACTCACGAGAGAAATAAATAGGCTATACAAATATTTCTCCCGGCCCGGGAATCGAATCCGTGACCTCTGCATGGCAGTCCATCAAGGTAATCGTCACGGCTGGATATTACCGTGGTTCACAACTTGATAAATATACTTTGTTTAGAAGAGAGTATTATACGCATACGTAATAAAAAGAAGAAAATTAATTGATTCGATGTTTTTAAGAATAGTGGTACAAAATAATTCCTTTTTTGAATTATTATTGAAATTTGTCCAGAAAATGCATTGACTTACAATTATATGGACGTCGGGTCCGCGCTAAAAAGTGTCCGCACTTGTAAGGCGCTAAAATCGTATACAGAGCGCGACACTCCGCTTTAGTCTTCATTTGTTCTACGGACAGCGCGATACTGCGATGACATAACAATTTAAATTTCGAATAGGTTGACTTGGGACATTTTTTTCGTGGTTTTTGTATTAGACCCGTCGTCCATTTATTTGTAAGTCAATGAGAAAATGCTAAATTTGATTATAAATGAGACACCAAGCTTTTCACTGGTTTAGATAATCCCATGACAAAGTTAGTAGTATTCTACAATAATGTCAATTTTGCGCGGCAGGCACGTCTTAGTTTTTTAAACCGTCTCTATTCTAGAAAGTCATCGGTTTTTGTAGTCTGCGAGTAAACATAAAACTATTATTTTGCAATATGTGCAAATGTACAAAAGCGAAAAGGAAAATTCTCTACAACGCATTATAGTACAATACCGAACAAAAACAAAATTTAGTAAACGTTTACACACACTACATTGCATGACGTTACGGATATACATATGCAAATTTTACGTTGATGGAAATCTTTTTCTTTGTAAGTGTACATTGATGTAAAAAACTAACTTACACCAATGGTCGGAAAAAGGTGTTCCACATATATAGATACCTGTATATACATATATAGTCACAAGGAGCGACATAGAGTTGTTAAAACCAAGAATGTTAATTAATTACTGTTTTCGAGTTCCGGATTTCCTGAAATAGTTTTACTACATCGTAGGATAAAATTACTAAGCTAGGAAGTCGAAGTTGGATTTTAAAGTAATCCTAATGGTGCCATGTAAAAAATGCAGTAGATAACTGATCTTTTACCAAAACAGAGAATAAAAAGTAACGCGAATGGTCCTTTCCGTCCCTCTCTAGCTTTAGACACCGCATATTGAGGGTCACATTGACGGAACGGCGATATTTGCTACTAAACTTAGGAATAAAATTAATTTACAATTTTATTTACAAGGGGAATTTTAGGAAATTTTAACTTGCATAAGAATCGCTGTGATCGCGCTCAAAAATATTTTATTAAAAAAAAAAACAGTATAATAGATGTTAATAAATTCGAACCACTAGCAGAAACATCGTATTTTAAAAGGAAAATGTTCACACTTTATTATTTTAATGCCTTTTATATAAAAAACAACTGGTGAACGTTTAAACAAGACGAAAATGTGCCATTTTTGATGGCCTTCTCATGTACGGCTATTTATCTTCATAAATAGAATAAAGAGAGGAATTTCTTTATCGAAAAAAGTAATTAATTAATATTTGCAGGTTTTAACAACTCGATGTCGCTCTTTGTAGCTATATCTATACATGTATCTATGTTGCAACACCTTTTTCCATTGCTTATAAACAATATAACTTATGCATTTACTGTCCTTAGAAACAATATCTGTTTTTTTGTTAAGTGCAAACAAAATTATTCATTACACTTATTTCGTTCAACGCACAAATAATCGTTCTAGTTTATTGACCTAGTTATCGATAAATCGAAATTCTGAATTTGTAAGCATAAATAATGGGTGTCGGGCAAAAGTGTTTTACGTACACAGATAGATATTCCCTATGCAAGTGTATTTAATATTGACACGGAATTCGAAAACACCTGTCTATCCAACCGAATAGGTATGTACAATTTCCCTACACGATGCCAGAGCATTCGTAGCTAGCAACACAGTCTGTCTGCTCCAGTCGCGCTCCGGTTGGCGAGAGCAACTGGCTGGCCGACGAACGAAACGAACGAACGAATGAGAGCCAGTCAGTCAGCATCACGTGCGCGGACGTGACGGGTGTGTCTTTTGTTGCTCCGTTGCGATATTCACGCGCCACTTGACACTCGTGCCGTGCTCAATAATGACATTAGTGCATCGCTGTGACACATAGTGTGTGTTCCTGCCGATATATAGTGTAAGGTTCTAGCCTTTATACAACGTGGAATAAGAGAATTTTATAATTCGCTAAGCGGGATGCGAGAGGTGAACGCTCGTCACAGCGGCGCCGACTCTCACCGGCTACTATTGTCTAAGTGCCACGGAATCTTGGTCCTTCCCATCGAATTCCATCGATGAAACATCCGCCTCTTGACGTGGGCCGCACGCGAAACACTCGTACTGGCCACTGTTTACATTGCTCCAAAGGGAAACAGATAAGATTACCTGAATTTAAGTTTCCGATTATTGTCTTTTGTCAAGTCGTCGAAGTGTTTTCTACTAAATTATTATTAAAATTGTCAGTCAAAGTCATACTTATCGCCCACTCGAGAATTCATGTCGAATTTTTTGAAACTATTTGCAATACTTAGAATGCAATAAACAATTGCATGACTTTTAAAAAAATACGTATCACTGTTATAATCTTCCTAATATGAAATTGATATACTCTAGCGATCTTATACTAGTACATACTAATACGTTCAAGTGAGTAAATATTTGAAAAACTATTATTATCTATTAGCTATTAGAAATCTTGCATCATACTTGCATACCTAATCGAAAAACAATCGCGACAAACATAGGTAGTAAACAAACAAAAACAATTAAGGGCAACAACAAATTGTATAAACCCGTTTGTTCTGTGTTGATTTAAGTAGATCAGACGATGAGTAAACATGTCTTAGACATTATTTAAATGATTTCTTTATACAAAATTGAAACAATCTATATACAGTAGGTACACGCAATAAAACACTCTGAGGATGTTGGACCGTTGTTATTGCAAGTGACATAAAGTTAATTTTTGTATTGAATGTTAAGTGTCAAACTGAACATTACAGGCCGCACAAAACAAAATGACAGCATTAGAAAAGAACATTTCGGAGAAATAATAAATAAAAAAATATTTACAAATAAACATAAGAATTGTCATATAATTTGACATCAGCGCATGTTACTTTTGATATCAATTAGGTACGTTTGTTTAGGTTCAACAGTTCCGATAATTAAATTCTAATAGTAATTTAATATAGGAAATTAAACTATTTTTCCGGATTTAAATCGTAAAGTAATTTAATAATTAAAACACGTTTCATTATTCTTTTAAAGTGGTATTTTTTTACATTATAGCTTGCAGTACCTGTATAAGAATTTGCAGGATTTTTATAGCAATTAGGACTCGACAGTTTTTTTTTTCATTCCAACGTACCTTAATAATATCCTATATCGAGTTATGACTATAACGTAAACTTATTAATAAATAATTTATGCCATAAATAACATTTAAAAGTAAATCCGTCAAAACAAACAACGTCAAATCAATTTAATTAAAATGTAAATAACGAGGTTAACTATTCGAAATCATTGTTAAACAAAGAAACGATGAATAGTTCCGTTTTCCCCTGCACCAACATACTTATTTCGCTTTATTGATACCGCTGCTGATGTCTTTACCGTACCTAATTTAAATTAAGCTTTTGAGTGGGGATAAAGCAAAAGACAAACAACGAACAAATTAGGGACATATCCTCGACCGAAAAAGGGTTTTGGAATACGTGTCTCAGCTCAAAACTCACGCGAACTCGCCATCGAACGAACGAGTTGATCGCATGTCCGAGGACACTTCCTCGTTTGAATCAACTAGCTCCTTTATGAAAATTGTTTTGTTTTGCATTAAAATTTTCACGTGCCTGAAGTGCTCACTCCTAAATTTGACACTTATTTCTAAGCTTACTCAATGAGTAGCTTAGCTTAGTGCACTTTTACCTACCTTTTTTTGCCTTCCGAGGAGGCAAATATCCATTTTAAATAAGCATAAGATAGAGTTCAAATTTCTCTATCGATCTGTTGAGGAATTGTGTTCGTATCGTTTACTTAAACAGTAAGAAAATGGCTACATAACACATTTTTTTAAATTAATTCTGATATATAGTTCAGTAGCATTGGCTTAAAAACAGTTCAAAATCAAAAACAAGTGCACGCGACACAGACTAGTCTACTAAGAAACGTTGTACTCTAGCTTCGTGTACATCACTTTTAGTAGAAAATATGCCAAACATTATTTTGCTCAACACAAACGCTTTGAGAAAACGAACGCGCGGCAAGTAATTTCCATCAATAAGGAAAAATGAACAGGTATCACAGTACAGTATGCTTTTAATGAAAAAATAAAATAAAAATAGGTTGACGCGTATCGATGGAGTTTTTTGATTAATGGTCCTCCGGTTATACGGTAGCTAATAAAGAGTTACCGACTACCCTCCGTTATACTCCCGAACGATGTCCTCGACGCGTACTTGACCCACATAATGTGGGAAGTGTTGCCAACATTGCGACCATTTGCCGATGAGATTCAGCGCCTTGAAGTCTAAACAATTTTCTTGCAACACAATAACCATAACAATACAATAGAAACGATCGGCTGAATGCACCGCATGGTTATTCTAATCCAGCGCTACTTGCACCATTAACATACTTTTACGACTTCATCATTGCTTAAGTCTGTATTTTCTTATTCCACATTTTATAGATGCATTATTTCCTCTCATATCGGTTAACTTCAGGGTTATCAACACTATTTGTTTGTAATTCCCCTCGGCGTTCTATAAACTAAAACTACAATACGCACTTTGGAGGCAAAACAATTTTATCTTAGGTCATTTGCAGGTTCCTCCAGTGATTGGCAAGTAATGAAGATAACTTTATGATAAAACTTGGGCATCCTTTGCCTTGTCTGTGAATAATAATTTGACGCTTTAGTGTGCAATGCTAACAAGTACTAGCCGGTGAGTGTGAGTGCGATGGCGAGGCGCACGCTGGCGGCCATCTTGCTGCTTTGCGTGCTCGAGGCGGCGCGTGCGCACCACTACACGCCGACATGGGCTGTACACGTGCCAGCAGGGAAAGAAGCAGCTGACGCGGTCGCCAGGGACCACGGCTTTGTCAATCTTGGAGAGGTAAGTACTGAAAATGATAATACACTAAACAATTATTACTACGTTTTCCGCTACACGTACGCTGTGAATCGTCATATACCGTTTAAATATGTGCACAGTGATCAACGGTTATTTGCCAATAAAACTGAATTGACGCCGCAATTGCATTAAATGGTTAGAATTTGTTGCGTACTTTAAACTCCCACTTAGTTTACTTCAATGCGAGTTAGTAATCGATGTAATCTCTCGGCCCGTGTAGTTCACTGGGATTACCGTTCGCTCTTCCACTCAATTTGTTCAAGGGGACGTTATTCATCCCTTCAATACTAATCCTAAAATCCCATAAGATTTGGATACAAACCCACGTGGAAAGAAATATTGACTCGCTGAAAGTGGGTCAAACAAAGCGCTGATATAATCTTAATCAGGGGACGTAATTATTTTCGCAAAATTACCAATTTGCCGTCTCGGCCTAGATCTTTCATTACGCCGATAATTATTTCCTTTAATATTCTTAATAACACGTTTAATCTGGCTCCCAAATGTTTAACTTGTCAAAGCACCGGCGTTTCGCCAAAACAATCAAAATTGGATGGTGTCAATATAACGACCGATGATTCCCGAGCCTACGATGGCCTTGTCCCTTGTGTCAATAATTCAAAATCAATGACGAACATTATGCGAATAAAAGTATTGTTTTTATGACAATGGCGACTTTGTTTGTATTAATGTCAGTGTCAACATACAGCACGGAAA
This sequence comes from Hyposmocoma kahamanoa, assembly GCF_003589595.1. NCBI lineage: Eukaryota > Metazoa > Arthropoda > Insecta > Lepidoptera > Cosmopterigidae > Hyposmocoma > Hyposmocoma kahamanoa. The sequence continues at coordinate 1,129,308 of NW_020654289.1, forward strand.
GGCTTAACTCTCGGCTGAAGTTGATGAAGCAACAATGAACCATGTCTGATACAGAGGAAATAATAACAATTGACATTCTTTTCAATCTCTTAGAACATGACCAGCATGCGTAGCATGGCGGTACATCGCATGCGATATATGATAAACCTCCCCGTGGCATGTTTATCGCACTCTAAAAAAACTATGTTGCCCTTATTAAAATTTTATATTTTTTATTGCGAATACTAAATCGATAAGATACGGCACTAGTGTCATTCGTTCTTTTGTTTATTCGATAATGGACTATTGTTATACATTTTGAAGAACAAGGATAACTATATGAAATTGCGTATAAATATATATAGCTATCTTTGTCGTTTAATCGTCGTTGCGAAAATTGTAAACCTTTTAATTACATCGTCGTAAAATATGAAACAAAAAATGGCGGGTTTTTACATAAATTAATTTACATTAAATTTTCAGTTATTATTATTATTATTTTTATAACAAAGTTTTAACTCAGTCATTTTTAACGTATTTCAAATTGCTCTCAAGTATAGCTGTATTAATAATGATTTCCTTACCTTTTTTTAAAATTAATGTATAAGAACTTTTCGTTATATTATTTCTGTTTATTTTGTTTGTCGCGCTCAATTTTTACGTTGATAAAGCTGCCGTTCAGAACAATAAAAATGTTTTAAAATCAGCTGTGACGTTGCGGTCATGTTTGGCACTGCAATATGCATTTGAGGCCATTGGTTGTGGCACAAGTGGTGCATAAAAAAGTGACGTCACGGTAGTCGTCATCTTCGCTATTGTGATAAAATTTTAAAATGCCAGTTTTATCACTCGAATTTCAGAGCTGGAAGTGGATATAATAGTTTTATCACGTCGGCATGCTACGAGGGCTGGTAGAGTTAGTTTATCAATAGGGACGAGCAGAATGGTTTCTTGGAATAGTCTAACTGAACAATTGACGACATAGAAAACAAACTACCAAAGAGTTTTCTTCTTACATAGCGTTTTGTCACAAAATATTAACAGTTGATATTTATTTCTTAGGATGACTTACGTAACCATACACAAAGTAATTTAAATATTGGAGAACTTGTTTCCTTGTATATTGAAACTCATCGTTAAGAATTTTCAATATACAAGCAATGAAAACGCGACACAATTGCTTATTTAAAACGTAAATGTATATAGATACAGTAAAATATAAAATGTGGAATCTTCTGTTATAAGTTAATAACCATGGTATTTGTAAGAAATATTCATCGTTAATAAATAATATTAATAATATTAAGAAAGAAAGAAAAGTAGTTTATTTGGTTACCTTATGACAACGATAATGATATGACAGGATGATAAAAAAATATACAATAACTTTAGGATAAAACACAAAATAAAAGAATTACATTTAAAAGTCTGCGCCCGTCACCCTGAGACATAAGTTGACAAGTCCCATGTGCCTGTAATTTCACCAGCACCGTTATCGTTCGAAATCGGAACGCAGTAAATGCTAAGGAGTATACTACTACTAACTTAAAGCACTTGTGTTTCTACATTCACCCAACCAGAAATCGAACCAGGTACCTCAGAGACGGCGACACCATGAAAACCACTGTGCGAGCCACTCGACTAAATTTCAATTGTCTTTATTCCAATGTAAATTATTTGTGAAATAATTATTTTCCCGGTATAACGGCGATTAACAAAGAAGGTACGTCGATTTCATTCAATGTATACAATACATTTATGAATGTTTGACATATGACAATGGAAATATCTGTTAACCTAATTCCGAACGTGAAGCAATGCATCTTTCGCAAGTAAGAGAGAACAAAGAAATTATAGAATCCTTCAGAATTCCTTCAAGATTTAGAAATATATTTAAATGAAAATTGTTACTCGAGCGTTTGCACCATCATTCCCTGTGCACTGAGACAAAATTAGTTTGTTATTTTGAGAAACGTAAATGCTGGTAACTCGCAGTGTAACCCGCGGTGTCTGACTTGTCAGCAGGACATATTTTGTGGGTTCTAAAGCCCTCCAGGGAGTAACAAAACAATCCCAAGTTCCAACATTCTTTTCTTCCGTTATTCCTAATCAGCATTTTACGTTTAATGTTATTTAGAAGCGTTTATAAACTCCTATAGAGAGCAGTAGAGCTCCTGTAAAAGAGATCGTCCAGGGAAGTACTGCTACCTTGCCTATCTGCCGCCAAGCAGTAATATGAACATCACTGCGTTCTGGTTTGATATTATAAAAAAAAACCAAATCACTAAGAAAAATTCCATCGATCTGGCTGAATTTGAACCAGCACTTTCAGCATACCGTGCATGGCTGACGCTCTCCTAACCCAGATACGAAAGGAACAAACACCTTATGAATATATCCATGGCTTGTTTTAGACCTTTGTTTTTAACCGAATTCAAAAAAAGGAGGAGATCCTCAATTCGACTGCATGTTTTTTATTTTTTTATTTGTGAACCGATTTTGGTGATTCTTTTTTGTTGGAAAGAGGGTACCTCAGTATTGGTCCCATTTAAATTTGAAAAACCTAATCCCTCACTAAGGGTAGAAAACTAGGGGATGAATCCAGTTTCGCGTACTTTCCGATTATCGATATCAATAAAACTTGCCAAATACGAGTAGACAAGATTATTAGTTTTTAAAGACCTTTTTGCCGTAACGCCATCTGTGAGAAATCTATAAAAGTTTTTCTTTACTTTTTTATTTGTATTACTCGTAACAATTATAAGACACTAGTGGAGTAATTTAAAAAAAAAAAATTGAATATCATTGTAGTTAAACATAGTGATATTCAATAACTTGAATATTCCTATAGAGAGATTTTAGTAGAGACAGTAGGACATTCCACTTTAATTCAGTAAGATACCGCTAATTTTGCATCATCCACGACCTCTTTCGGTGTCTTCGTAAATAGTTCAGTTGAAAATGCAAATTAATTACGAACATTACAGACCAGCCGAGTCTAAAAGTTCCACAAACTTCGTCGAGGAATATTCCAGTAATGAGAGTTTGAGTGTCTTCCTGTACGCAACCTATATGCTTCCATCCTTATAGCCAAACGTCATATCACACAACAATGGCATTAATTGGTAACGAAATACATCGGTAGATATATACGAGTCTTATGTGAAACCGTAACTAGCTTAATAACACCTTTACCCCAGTGCTCGTTTCGTTGACCCATTAACAACGGGTCCACGGGTAATTCTATTTCCCTGTTGTAATGGGACATTAGAGAATCATTGCGGGATTACAACAAATTGCCGTTGTGACTGTACCAATTTTCAATTTGTTTGGGAAGAATTTATTTTCAGGCGCCTGTGGCGGATTTTCATTGCACAAGCAACCAAAAGAAGTTGACATTTGTGTTAATGATACTATTACGTTACGCAGTTTGACGACGATACAATCTCATTTGTTATTGCTTTACATAATATTTTGGTGATCGATTTGCCGCTTCATTTGTTCCTAGATTTTACCAATGTTGGCCATGACAGGCGCTTGCTCAATAGATCCAGCTTTGTAGAAAATCTTTTCGAAATTTAAAACACTACATTTCTTCTGAATGTAATAAATGTTAATAATGCTAACATTACGTATAAAGTTATCGTGGTAAAGAACCTTTAAAAATATCGGCCCACTTATCTAAAAGGTTCTGCTCAAACAAGACGGAGGGGGGGACACAGAAATAAACAGGAAATTTGAGCAGATAGGCGTACTTATTTATTTAGAGTGACAAAGGAACTTCTGCTTATAGATCTCTATTTTCGTTTAACGGGGCGTCGTCGTCCTTAAATGAAACGCTATAGGTGGTTACATAGTTGTTTATCTTGTGCTTATTAATTGTGCGGTTTGTATTCGGATGACACCAGCTGTCGGTGAAATAATAATATTTATGCATTATTTAAGGCAACATCGTGATGGGACCTGCGTAACTTAAATGAGTTTGATGTTTACGTCTACACGGAAAAACAACTGAATCTTATCTAGTGGATCTTGATAAGAGTGGTTTTATTTTTTCAATCAATCACAACATATATTTCTATCGAGTACAATGATTGCAACCATAATTTCAAGTAATGAATTTAATCATAAAGGAGTTTGATAAATTCCATTAAGGTTCAAATCACAGGAGTCAGTTTCAGTGTAAGTATATATTTTTTACATTACAGGGATAATCAGAATCATGAAATAGTGTCGCATGTCATGACAATACTTTGCGTCCAAAAAGTCAGAGCGATCAAATTATCCAAACGCATATCGAGTTCTTAGGTTTTGGCAGTTGTTTTACATGTCCCATGGTCACGGCTGACAATCAGTTAACCGTGACCATGGGACCTGTAAAGACCCTGAAACGTTGGTTTGTTTGAAAAACAAAAACGTAATTTACATACGAAAAAATAATTTCAATTCTTATCCAAACGCGTTTAATAAAAATCAACCTTATTTCAATTGATTTCATGTAAAACACAGACTATTTCACACGTTATTTACATTGAGGAAAGCTTTGACTTTTTCGTTGTCGTTGGTTCAGCAGAAAAGGGAGGTTGTGAATCGAGCCATCGGTTCTGTCGATAGCCTACTGTTATTTTGCTGTTGACAGGCCTTTAATGCCAACGAATCGACATAACATCGCAGCTAGCTGGTACATAAGTATGTCTATGCATAGCATTACAAATCACAATAATCCTGTACAACATATTGAGCAACAAGGATAACGTGGAGTAATAATCGAAAAGCAAAAAAAGTATTGTAGTAGTGTACTGGCCGAGTTTTTCCTGGAGGTACAATTGCACTTGTCAAGGGTATAATTAAATTCAGAATTTCGCGTTATATGGACGTATAAAGGAAACAAAACTCCCGGTGCAAAACAGTGTGTGACCAAGCGACCTATTTCATCGTCCCACTTTTAAAATTTTGAATTGTTCTTTAATTCCTTTTCTTCGTCATTCTTACTTTTCTTCATTCCGTCGTCGCTCACTACTAAACTTCCGAAGGGAGCAGACGGGCTAGACTTCATATCAAATTCTGACAAGTTATACCTGTGAAAAACATGTAATCTAGCTGCTTGTAAAGCATAGTATTTGTACAAATGCAGGCCCTTTTGGGGTAAATTCTTTTTTACCATGCTTAACCCATATGTAATTTAAGTAGTGTGTGTCCTTTCCTCCTTTTCCTATTCTTTACCTATTTATTTTACAATAAATGATTTGGACCAATCCTTTAATTTGATTACCCAACACCCTCGGTCACAAGTGTACTCCGAAAAGTCTACAAAGCGTAAGTATCGAAATGTAAGTAACGAGCCCAAACACGATTGTTCCACTGCAAGTAATTGAGGAGTTAAGTAGTCTGCAGACCAGGACACAGGTTATGGCATCAAATCGAGGTGACCATATTATTGTAATATCATCGGTTTCCTACTAATATTCGTTTTATGAGCTGATGTCACTCCATTCTATCACTGCCTTGCAACAAGAGCCTTTCTTGCGGGCGACATGGCCAGTCCATTCCAGCTTCCGTTTAGACCGCGGGGCGAGAAACGTCTGAGAGAAAAACCATAGATGCGTTGGTACGACGATATCAAAGTACTGACGGGAACATAGTGGTTAGAAACTGCGCAATACCGGGAAAGGTGGCATAAACTGAAGGAGGCCTACACCTTAGAGGTTGAGAACGGCTAAAGAAGAAAGAAGAAGAAGATAGTCATTACACTGACTAGGAAAAGAGCTGATGATCTTTAAACAAAGCTGAGAACCACCTCGATTAAATTAGCGTTCAAATAAAAAAAAACCCGCTTTGAGATCACTCTATCCGCAGCTACGATACGACAGACATACAAGCAAACAGACAGACGCAAAGGCAGAAATAATGGCCCCAAACTTCTAACTCCTCTTTATTTGCGTTGGGGGTTTAAAAGAATATAATTTCAACGAAAATAAATTCTGTACATCACAACATAGGACTTTAAATTCTATGTTGAACCACGTAAACAACTTTCAAAATTGTCAATTCTTTCGTTGTACTTTCATTCATGCTAAAGAGGACGACCTGTTCTGGGGTCTACGTACGTACAGGCAGATGTAAATCCTGTTCTTTACTTCCCACTGTGGTTCGTGTGGAAGTCCTTTTGACGAGACGCAAGATGTGCAAAGTTCTAGGATGCTCCAAGACAGTGCACGCAACACTTATTGGTGTGCCCCTCGACCTCGAATGTCCGCACGACACTCTACGATTGCCGACTACTTGATTACATAATCAAGGTGACAGCATACTGTTCAAAGTCAACATAATCCTGAAATAAAAAAGCATCAACACGATACGAAGACTTGCCTGTCTTCGTATCGCACGCAAGTATACAAAGAATACAACTTTACATTTCTTAATGAAGACCCAAGGTGAAATGGAATAAACTATTTTGTTTTTACTGCATGTTACAAGCACCATTAATGAAACAAAAGTATTTGGACCGACGTCATTAATTCAACTCAGTTTTTGCTTTAGGCGGCTGGACGCCACATATTCATTATATCAGTGCATGGCCTCCCATCATGAGGTGGTCTATCTAAAGAGCTTCGCTTGGGTGGTCAAGCGTCAGTTTAAACTGCAATTTGTCTCGTGTCCTCGGCTGTTAGAGTCTTTAGAAAACACTTTCGTCGCCAAAGTAGATTTATGTGAATGCTTTATGTAGTGTGTACTTGTTTTTTATGCTCGTGGACTGTATCATCAGTGTATCACCTTTATGTATAGAAGGGTCAAGCAACTCGGTTGTAGGTTTTGTAAAGAATCCTTTTTCCTTAGCCATTTTTTAACCGACTTCATAAAAGGAGAATTCTCAATTCGACTGTAATTTTTTTGTATGTATGTTACACGATTACTCCGGCATTTCTGAACCGAGTTTTATGTTTTTTTTTTTTTAATAATAAAGCACACACTCAACATAGCCCCGCACTAGGGAAACCCTGTATCGCGGGTGCCATGGACACACACATAGACAACCACAAATTACACCCAAACTCACGAGAGAAATAAATATAGGCCATACAAATATTTCTCCCGGCCCGGGAATCGAACCCGGGGACCTCTGCGTGGCAGTCCGGTATGGTAACCGTTCGGCCACGGAGGCAGTTTCTCTTTTTGTTGGAGAAAGAATAACTCAGTATTGGTCCCATTTAAATTTGATGAAATATTTCACCTCTAAGGGTGGCAAACTGGGGGATGAATCCGGTTTCGCGCACTTTCCGTTAACTAATTTCAATAACCCTTGGCAAATAGATGTAATTCCGATAAAAATTTGATAAGCAAACTTTTGAAATCGGCTTTTTTTTAAATAAAAACATTATAATTATTATACATGTAGTAATTATGAACAAAGCTTGGGGCGTGAATGGAGATTATTTCTGAACGAAGAGGTGTGAAAGAGAAGGATGACTGATAATGGCACTGGAGATTTCCTTTTTGATTTCGGGTCAGGGATTTAAATTAAATGTCATAAATTTCAATTAAATTCGTTTTATTGCCGTTCCATATAGAATACTTGCTGAGATTGCTGGATACGTAATAAGTAGGATAGGATATTTAAATTTGCAGTCGATGACTTACTTGTTTACTTCGGCATTTGTGAACCGGTGTTTTTTTTGTTGGAAAGGGGGTATCTTAGTAATGGTCCATTCAAAGACCATTGGTCAAAAAATTTGCCTGCTTTGTAAAATTTATGTACACAAACGAAATAGCTTTTTTACTATACAGATGTAGCCAGCTATTAATTCCATATATGTATACATTATTTTTTAATCTGATACACAATTCAAAATGATGTACAGGCAATGGTAACGCAGTTTTAATTTCATTATAACTTATTTTTAAACAGATGACTTAAAATACCTATTTTTAACCGACTTCATAAAAAAGGAGGAGGTTCTCAATTCGACTGCATGTTTTTTTTTTGTATGTATGTTACGCGATTTTTTTTTGTTGGAAAGAGGGTACCTCCATAGTGGTCCCATTTAATTTTGAAGAAAATCATCCACCTCGAAGGGTGGCTGTTCACGTATGAAGATGCATTTTTATAAATAGCGCCTAAATTTTGTTATAAGGAGCAATTATTGTAATGGTTGATTTTGCTATTCTCCAATTCAAGGCGTTTTTCTCTCTCGATAAACTTTGAGTAGTGAGAACCGATTTTTATTATCTCCTGTATAAAGTTCCGTTTAGTGGCGAACTAGGGGATGAATCCGGGTTTGCGCACTTTCCGGTAACCGATTTCAATAAAACTTGGCAAATAGATGTAATTCCACATTCTTTTGAGGTCGGTTTTTTTAGTACTCTGTACTGAGATTGTTAGTGTTTCTCAATCCCTGCAAGAATGCGACCTTTATTGGTAAATGTTCCATACAAAAGTGCCCAAAGACCTTTGAAGAAAATATCCCACCATTGCATAATTGACCTATATATGTCAGTTGTGTAGGTACAAACTAGAAACGAGATAGTAGCTGCGGGAATTCTCCGGAGGACGTTATCAAGACTGTTGTATTTAAAACATTTGAAGCCGATACATTAATGATGTATTAAGATAGTTGGTAATTTGTTTCCGATAAGGTGCCTATAGTTGTTTATAGTTTTATTTATCAAATTAATATAATCGGTAATTTGTGAAACAACTTAAAGGGTGAGTTACCCTGGGTATTCACAGAATTATTACATATTACATATGCACGTAAGTATTATTTTGGTAGGGAATGTTATATCACATTTATGACAAAGCCAACATATTCATTCACGTTTATATTATGTTTACTTCAACATTCTACATACTTAGTTACGAAGAAACTTAAAGAAAATATTAGTTAACGTAACAGTTAACTGCATATTTCCATAAATATATTCCATTTAACTGTGGATCACTCTATAAATGATGTTTATTTAATGAGTTTTTTCGTCGCCAGAAAATTTGTATACAAATTCCATTGCTGTAGGAATATACAGTAGGTATACAATTTATGTAATTCACGCTATTTATACAAAACAATATTTATACAATTACAATCAGGTGAGAAACAATTAAGTGCAAGGATTGTACGCGATTAAATGTATTGTATCTACGATTATTTACAAAATATAATAGAATTCAATTGTATCGTTGTGATTGTGAGTTAACGCGAAAGAGGGAACAATGGAAAGGTGGAGATATGTCGCGTGTCGTATGTTTACAATTTATGAGTCGGCGCGATGTATGTACACGCGTATCGTGGTGAGTTTGCTAAAACACACTTTATTATTAGTAATGGAGTAAAGAAACAACAGAATAATAGCCAAGAAGTGGTTTTAGAAACGTGATATGTGCCACGACGGTGGTAGACGACGAGCTAGACGAGAGACGAATGAGCATTGCTGTGTTCCGGTTCTGGAGGGTAAGGGTTCTGGTGAAATTACACAGTCCTCGTAACTTTTAAAAAAAGTATTAAAGGGTCATTTTCGGGTAAGTTTTTGTACTCATCTTGATCATCGTGAAATATGAAAGAAAATTTCAGGTTACCACACTCGAATATTAAATAATACTTCATGATGATATTCTATAAATATTTAAATAAAACGATATTGTCACCAAAATTTAGTACAAAAAATTTACCTGAAAATGACCCTTTAATTTTAATACCTTTTTTAAAAGTTACGACGTTTTGATTTTATATTGAAATTTTATTCAACATGCTGCCATCTTGCGGTCAGTAGGCAGACTACGACAAACGATTAACATCTTTTTTTTTTTTTTTTTTACGGGGGGGAAATCTTTATGGATACCCCTGAGCCCAGGGAGACTCAGGGGTTATGTGGGGACTCTCCCTCCAGACTGGAGGGCCTACCCCACTAAAACCCCCCCGGGTTTCCCTCTCGCCGGTTGAGTTGGCGCCGTGGGATCGGTGAACATTCACCACGACGCCGCCCGGCCGCCCTAGCTTGCGCCAGGGCTCCCGCGCCAACGGAGGGGCGAGTCGGTTGTCCTCCGACCCGCCCCCCAGACGAGTGACGCCGTGCAATGCATGCTCCGGAGTCCCTGTCCAGAGCCCGCTGGCCTCACTAGGGGATCAGGCGAGCAGCGAACTGCCTGCGCCTTCTCCCCGTACGTCTGCGCCGGAGCGGGTGCGCGTCCGCCGCGTCCTCGCGCACCCGCTCCGCGGCCTCCTTTTGCGACATAACCTCTGCGCAAAAGGAAGCCACCGCCTCCCAGGACTCCTCGCTATCGAGCATGGCGGCAACCACGCTCGGCAGCGAGAGGTCCTGCCCTAAAGTCCCCGTCAGAGTGCGGCGCTGCTCATCCCACCGGCTGCACACCTCTAGGGTGTGCTGCGCGGTGTCATCCGCAGCGCCGCACTCGTGGCACGACGGGGACGGTTCCCTCCTCGCCACCTTGTGCAGGTAGTGACCGAAACACCCGTGTCCAGTCAGCACCTGCACAAGGTGGAAACGATTAACATCTAAATCAACTCGATAAACAGAAAATTTAAAATTTATTAAAATAACACTTACCGATGATGTGAAGTACTACTATGGGTAATTTTTTTGGTGCGGCTATGATTTTTGCACACCAAAACAGCACAGTAACGCATTTTTTTTTGCGATTTTAGAGAATTTGCGCGAAAAAATGACACAACCACAGCATACAAAGCGGAAATGTAGGACTAAGCTCAAGTAGGTCTTTCGAGACCTAATGTTGGCACGCGTCGAACGCTAACTTACCATTTCTACTGTATTTATTGTTCTGTCTGTATAGCATAATACGGGAGGGATTTCAGTCTTGCTGTATTTCCGCGTTGCGGGAAAAAAAATCGAGACGGGCTCGAAAATCCCGAGGAAAACCAGTCTATTTCAAAAGTAGGCGTCCATATTTAAAGTTTAGACAAAACATGATATTGTAGTTACTAAGTATTATGAACTCTTTATTAACTCAAATTATAAAATCAAAAATTTCATGGAAGTATTTTTATTTTTCATTATTATAGCGGACGTAAGAAACAAACGTTCAATGTAGTTTCCGATAGAGCAGACCTAATTTTATTAGTGTCGTTCTTCAATCTCTTCAGATTATACTAAACTACTCTACAGTATGGCATGTCTATGTACCTAAATAAAAACAGACTTTTGGTTTAGAAGATTTTTCAAAATGTTTCTTTAAGTGACTTACATCTCGAGACCGAAATCCCCGGGATGAAACCCGTAGTCTATATATTCAACAGTGAATATTGACGTGATATCACGTACCTTACATACATACCTATCTGCACTTGCTTAACATAACAGTAAAGAAGCCTGAATCTCTTTCTGGGGATCTGATCCCCAAAATACAACTTGCTCTGTTGAGAGTCAATAAGTACTAGATTAGCATGTTCTGTTTGTTCTCGACTACATTGTCACGTGAGATTGTGGTCAAATGCATGGGTAATTCCTATTAGAAAAAGATAGGACACTTCCGATCATTTTCCTGTTATGCCGGTTTGGTTTCGCACGCAGATCTCGTCGCCATTAGTTGATATGGTTATTCAGGCGATGGGATGTATTAGCAAAATATTCACTAGGCGTTGGAAAATTAAATTTTGACCCTTCCCATGCATATTTAAACAACTGGTTTCAATAAGGACATTGAAGTCATAGGTGAAACGAGCGAAACTATTCAAGAGTCCAATATCAGTTTTCACAATAGTTACATAACATTCTTTGTCACGAGTCTACAAAGACGAATAAAGTTTCAGACCTTAAAAGAAAACACGTGCCGTCATCCTGAGCACACAGAATAGACATATGTAGATACCGTAAGTAGATGGGCGGATTCCTTTCGACATTGCTGCTAAAAGCGAATGTAAATGCATGCGATCATCATGACTAAATATTTTGACTATCTCGTGAGTTTTCTTTATTATTGATACACAGTATAGAATGGTACAAGTTGAGAAAATTTAATACAAACAAGTTGTATTCATGCACTCAATATGTCCTAGTATTCCAATGTATTAATTTCTGTCTGAGAATATAAACACTGGTATTGAAAAGCCACGGAAAATATCGAAGTTTGATCATATAACACACATAGTCTTGCTGAATGGTTGTGATGAATATTCTTTTTCTTTCCAAGTATCCAAGTTTTCTCTAGACACAGAATTGTCGTTTATCAGAGTGAAGAATAGGTACATCTTTTTTCGCTTAATGATATTGTTTTTGTTTAAAGCTCTGAGTGGCACTGCAACTGTTAAGTGTAGGCGCGTCGCTTACGACAAGGCGTAGAGCTTGTTAATTCCGTCATCCAATACCGTGAACGTAGTGATGCTTACATTACTCTGCTTGGCGGTAGAAATAGGTATGGTGGCAGTACTTCCCTGGACAAACTCTTTAACCTTTAATTACAACTAAACAGCATGATAGAAATCCCAAAAAAATGTGTCTTTTGTATTGTTTCTAAAAGTCACAAATATTAATCGTTTCGGCATTTCAGTTCCATACAGCTCCAAACTATACAATATTAATATTCGGCACAACATAGTTCCCTATCTGTATACGATTGTTAAAACTTTTCGTCGGCGCTAAGGAACCCGTTATTGCGTTGACTAAATTGGAACTTTACCTAGGTCGCACACTCCGTTACAATTGTGAAGCGTAAGTCTTTGCTAAGTTGAGAGTTGAAGTCGTTGAAGTGGGATAGGCATTAGGCTAGGTATGGTATTGGTCAAACAGGTCTGTATTGAGCTACGCTTTCATCGCGTTAATCTTCCTCTTCTCTTTATGAAGTCCAACTTAGATGTTTTTCGCGGTAACTTATTCAGTTGGTTTTTATTTTAAATAACTAATAATAAGAGATCAAGCAGTGATTACTATTCGATACACACAATAATGAAATCCAACACCCTCTAGAGTACCGCAGGGATCTTTGTTGAGGCCATAGCTGTTTAAATTGTACTGTCATTAAGCTGTCAATGTTTCTTCTATATCTTATAAGACTATAAGACTTGTTGACTGTTTCTTCTCATCAAACTCGACCTTAATGTTCCTATTATTGTATTACTCTATTAATAACCACGTTTTTTAAATAGTACAGTCCGCCCAAGATGTAGTAGTCATTCGTAGTTATAGACTTTTATTTGATAAACGTACAGAAACCTTAACAATTTCGACATCAGGCCGATAATAATCGGGTGTCCGATGGGGTAATGTAGGATTGCGCGCATTAAATCATCCCCCCCCCCCCCCCCCCCCACCTCTCTACTTCCTACACGATCCAGGACGCACTCGTCACAGCAGTCGGCTTCTTGCCAATATGTGTACATAGGCCACGGAAAAACACTCAAACTACGCTAAAGTAGTACTTTTTATATTATTTGTCGTGTACAATTGAACAAATTCACATTCTTATTAGAAGTTTTTTTAAGAACGCAAATACTTTTGCTTCACATATATTCATGAAACTTTTCATACAAGCCGTCCTATTCTTTTTACTACGTCTTTTTAAGAAAGTTCTCGATTTGATCTGAAAACGGCTTATTTTGTCGGTTGCCTATACGTATCTCTTTTGCTACTTTACTTTTATTCATCCGCTCTGCATGTGCCCAAACCACCTCAAAATACCTTAGTCTATTTTTGTGACCACGTCCTCAAACCACATCGTTCAGAGATGGCAGTATTCCTTACTTTGCCACATGGATATGTGACACATAAAATATTTTTCTTGAGGAAAAAATCATAAGAAATAATACATAACGCATGTCGACGTGTACCTGAGTTTAATGTATTTAAATTACAACTACACGGATTGATAAGGAATTCCATTAAGCAGGTCAGAAAAAGTCCTTTTAATAAAAGCGAAAAAGACATGCATTTCTCGTCGTCGATCCGAGCGGATGCGTCTATTTCGCTCTTACTGCATGGACTTAGTTTTTCAATTCAGGTTACAAATAATCCTTAGAATTATTGCAAACATACATATGTTATTAATTTCACATCTAATTGTTGTACACAATGCTTACATTAAGCATAAAGTTGGCCTAAATTGTGATATGAAATTCCCCAATTTTGCAGTGTTTTTATACAGTAGTCAAGGTACTGACCTTATGTAAAGGGTGTCGAATTTCAACATTAAAAAAAATATGAATATTATCAAAGAAGTAACATTCATGTATTTAGGTTAATTTTTACACATTCATTCATTTAATTTTTATCTTTAGTGTCTCTTTGGTTCCAAATATGTCGATGCATTACCAGTAAATTTGAATTCAAATATTATACTGGGATTATATTTCTTCTGGTCTAAATCTAAGTTTCTTTAGTGAAACAATGGAGTGGTTTGCATAAATATTAGAAATAACATCGTCATACTTCATAAACAGGTCAACGGCCAGGTGTAGCTCAGACTTGCCGATTTAGTAACTGATAAATAATAATCTATGTACACGAACGTGCTCGGCCGGCACCGCCTCCTATTTGAAAATTTAAAAAAATTAGAAAAATTACGTTTACCAACTATTTTCCAGTAACTCACATTACGGTTGCTTTCTTTTTAGTTGATTCTTCTGGTTTGATGGTTGCAATGTTACATGTATTGACACTCTTTTTTATTAACCCTTAAAAATGTGTATTTATGACAACGTAGCTCCAAATTAGATGAAACGCAAACAGTCTGCGCCAAGGCAGCCTGCAGTTTACCCAACTCCTGAATTACTTATTTATTTATTTTACATAACTTTTTGTACTTACAGTTTCTCAAAACGTACATAGATTAGAAATAGAAAAAAAGAGAATTAAAAATTGAGAATAAAAATTACATAAACACGTCACTCTTACACAAATAAATTTTAGATTATTACTCGGTTAATACCAACATAGACTTCTTTGCACATTTTTTTTCCACTGTTATCAAATAAATGCAGATCTCGGTGAAGAGCAATCCGGGCAATTGACCAACAATAACGCCCTATGAGCAGGACGTGTTGTGAAGCATTACATATTTGTCGCAACGGGCTACCTCTAATGGATTGTCAATTTCATCATAATTGATAACTTAAAGAGTCAAAGTAACAGCGCCATCTCTCGTCTCAACTCTAAGGTATCTAAACCGACCATTCCCGACACAAACATTGAGGGGAAACAGGTAAAGGAAGTACCTATAAAGCTTACAGTAGAACTTATAGATGTTATGGTGATGTTATTGACATGTTGGAGTACACTGTTATACAAATTCTAATTTAAATTTTATTTAGTTAATACGTGTGTCAGTCAACCCATTTACTTCTCTTAGATTTCTCTAAAGATTGATATTCAAACTATGCTTGGCCTAGATGCGGGAAGTTCCCAGTCTCTTCTGGCGTGCGAGTTTCCCTCCGATGATTGTTTTTTGGTGTTTTTAAACACTGGAGCTATACATGATAACGTAACAAATTTATTACAGTACCGGCACACTATGATGGCCGCTTTGACAGATTACAATAATGAGGTCAAATCTCAATTCATTATCGAAAAAAATATAATCAAATGCGAGTCGCATCTGTAAGTTTTTAGATTTATAACTGGTGTTGCAAGGGGTAACTGATTAAAAAGTTTTAATAAAACGAAAATAAAAATGCTTACTTAATATATCGTCAATTCGAAACTGCTTTGTTGTGCATTGAGCTTTGACGCGAGTTTGCCGGAGGCAGAAGTTGTGCTGGCCAGCGATCCTATAAGTGACGATCGTATTAGATTTCATTTTTTTAAATTTCGAATTTCGAAAAACAATTGCCAAGTTGTGTCGTATACATCCATAAATTGTACTGCACGTAACTATTGACAACAGTGCAACTGCATGTAGCTCCTTCAACGTAGTTATGAATTAATACGAAACTTGATGAGCGGGCAAACGTCAAAACGGCCATTGTAGCGTGCCGGTACTATACTGTACCAAAATTAAATGTAAACCACCTCTTTTCGTGTTCATGTTTTATAAGTTTATTGTAAATAGACTTAGTTATTGTTATTTTGAGGCAACACACTTGACGGACGGAAGACCTAGCTACCCATAATCCAGGGGGATACTTTTTGAGCTACACACATGTCTGCACTTATTTTTCTAGATTTTGCAATAAAGTTATTAAAGTAAAGATACTCCATAAGCGGTAGACAAATCAGTCGTATAAATTTCGGAATATTCCTCGGCCCTCAAGGCTACAACTAGGTCACTGTTACTTATATAGTATATTATGGTATATGATTATCACGTCATTTTTTGTTTTAATTTCACACTGAGTGACGTGTCAATGACATCATCGGCATGCTCGGTCACGGGCTTCTCCGTGCTCGACACGTGACCTGTCTAATATTGTAAAACAACAAACTCTGCATTCAATCGCTAATAAGTCATACACGGATATACTACAGGTGTATAGCTGTAATACAATTTTTAATATGCACTGTTATCTATAACAATAACGGTTCTGGCCATGTAGTCTCGTTCTCAGTCTGATATCTGTCGGAAAGAATTACTGTCAAATAAGTAACACCCGACCAAATTTAAAGACGCATAATGCGAATGCAGCCTCATACTGGACGTTATCTTTTAATGGTGTCGAGTATTATTTATTTGACAGTATTTTAGTAGAGCGCAGAATGTCAGAACATCACGCGTGCGCGACCTCTACCTAAGTGTGTCATTTGACCGTTTTTGATTTTGCTACTGTTTAGAATCTAAAAGAAAGGCGTCGGGAATGGTCCTGGTGTTTTCGGCGTAGGTGCTTAAAACTATTGCAATAACGATGAATTTTCACATGCCGATATAAATTTATTATATGTAGGTACGCAAGACTTTTCACTTTCATTCTTTTTCATGATATTTGTAGGTGTAGTCGTCAGGGTGTTGTCCGCAAGTGTGCCTAGACGTTTATTCCGTAAATATAAGAGATATTAAAAACCTTTAAACTGATATCGAAAGTACCTTACCTAATGAGTAAAATGACATCAACCACTTTTTAAAAATAAAACGGGAATTATCCAAAATTTTACCGTTAAACGCTCCCATACATTTAATACGACATTCGTAGACAGGCTTTAGTGTCCCTATTTCAAGAAGTAGCAATAAGTTTACAGACAACGAAACTGCTATAAATGAAGTAATAAATTATCTTTTAATTTAATAAATACAAAGTAATACTTATTTCCAAGTAAGCACAAAATTTTCTAATCAAAGCATTTGTCGAAGTGACGGCCTTGTTGAGCGATACATTGACGAGCCCTATTCACAGTTCCTAAATTAAGTTTTCTTAAAATTTGCGGAGTAATTAAAGTAATTATAATGTATAATTAAATCTGTATAATTTAAAAAGAAATATGTTGTACCAAGTTCAGACTTTTGATTATTATTAAATTCAAAACCGGAACACAGTAACGCTAGCATTACTGCTTGATGGCAGTCTTTCCGTCTTCTTCGCTGGACGACCTCTTTCACATTAGTTTAATGAAGACTTTGCTTTGTATGTGACTGAGGGCTTTAAGTAGCGAAACAAAAGGTTCACATCATTTATTGCAAAATAGGAGCAGGAAAAGGAAGAAAGGTAAAGGCTGTAACAAAAATAACGGTAAACATAGGTACAATCTTAGAATAATAACGCATAGAATGATAGTTTCATATCAAACCAACTGTCACAAGTGAGGCAAAAATCAAATTCATGTAGGCTAGTTTTAGTACTAGGTTAATTTTCGGTTTTAGTGAATATTTATATAAAAGTACAAGTTGAAACGCGTTACTTCCTTGTGGAATGTGATGTTAGTATCTATTTTATGTTTGTCTGACGTGTTTTTACACTCATTTACCGCACATTTCGTCATTTTTAGCTAAAATTCATAGCACTGAAGGCCCGCCCGCTCGTGTAGGCCCATCGGGAGCGCTTCAATTGGCCTCACTTAGCGTGTGCGGACTAGGTTTCTATGCGTTATTATTCTAAGGGTACAATCATATAAAAACACTCCCTACTTAAATTACGTAATTTCAAACATCGAAGTAGGTGGCCAGGAACCAGAGAAAGGGATGATAAAAAGGTGGGATGATGAAGAAAGAGGTCTCATCGTCACAAGTATGTCTATCTCTGACATCGTAGATCCAAATGGTTGGCCTAATCTCAAAACGGTTTTTTTTTTCATTTGTAGACTAATATAATCTATATGGTTCTTAGCTATGGTTGAAGAACATCTATTCAGTTGTTTAAAAATCATCAGCTGTTTTTCTCTGTTAATGTAGGGATCTCAGTCATGTCATTGTCAATTTCTATATAACCTGTGTATCCACGAATAAATGAATTGCGTTAATTGCGTGTAGGTGCAGTTTAAGGTATATATTTTTCATTAATAATTATATATATATTAATGAAAAATGGTCATGGCGAAACTCCGTCTGGCGCCACGTCATGTAATGCCGCGGAAGTCGTTCACGTTTCGTTTGTACAAGCTTTTTATTTTAGTTAATTAGGATGTGAGTGTCATCGCTCGGGAAAAATAAATTAACATTTTACATGAGCAGTGCTAATGTGCTACGCGTTTGACTCCATGGTACGCACGACCACCAGTTTACACAACCAATATATATGGTTGAAGTTTGAAATTATATTTTATGACGGTTTTCTAAAGCGATGGTTGTCTGTGATCTAAACACTTGTTGTGGTTACTGAATCCGCATTCTAAGAACCGTATCTGACCTTGATTTTCTTTCTTGTGTCACGATTCTGCGTGATGTCAATCATCTCGTTCCACAAAATAGATTTTTCTGCTCTTTATTCAAAAAATAACCTTATTCTTTATTTACGTCGAAATGTCAGTTGACTTTATTGGAAATTCGCACAATAGACATCTCCATTACAGTCAGCCGTCGGCTTTGTCGTAAATTACCAAAAGATTTGAAACAACGCGCTCTACATTAGAAATTGACGTCGATTTTGTGACAACACATTGCAAAATAGCCCTTTCTCCAACAAACAATTGGGACAGTGAAATATGGAATAGTTCTACAGCGGATTCTAAAATTGTAAAAGCAATTGTGATTCTCTAGCAATGAGCACCGGTTCGGAATGAGATTCCGTTTTCTTTCGAATCCATTCTACAGTGCGGGTCCACAGCCTTTTGTAAGGGGCAATCGTCGTCGGCTTAAACGTCTTCCCGGAGGGAGGGGGGAGGGGGACGAGGGGAAGCGGGTAGACAGGGGTATCTGCTTTTGTGTCGGCGGCTTTATCTTCGAAGTCACAAACACTGAAGGTTTACTAAACCGATTGGTTTACGGACGTCTTCAAATCAGACGATGAATGCGACTCGGTTCACGTGTGGCATCTAGGTCGCTCGAAAGCGACAATAGTCCAGGGCTATTCGGTTGATTAAATTTCCTGGTTCTATTCGCATTTAAACTCGACGTCGTACATTGTATAGGTACGTTGTTATCCAATTTTCAGATAGCATTTTCCAATTGTATTGTTGAGTCATTTGTACCAAAATGTGTTGAGTAACATTTGTATTTGGTTTGTAAAATGTTTCTACTTTAATTTGAATTGCATTACCTACCCGGTTAATTTCAGACGGAGACTATTCCCGTATATTTATTATCTGGAAAGTAGGGCGTCGACGCCCAGTTTGAAAGAGATCTAAGTCCTTGGGCTAGGAAATAACTGGCTACTAATACAGACTACTGTAATGGCATAAGGTGCTCTAACCTCACTTCTCGCTTGGCTCCCGATCCAAGTTAATTCTAACAGATAATTACTCCACAGAATTAGGGGTGAGAAGTGGAGATAACTAGGTAGCGGTAAATTGAGTTTTACGTTAATTTATTTACATTTTCAGAGTTTTTAGCACATTGTTCGGTGGTGGAATTGAAAACAAGTAATCTTATTTTGTTTTTCAACGCTGCAGGAAGTTGCTCACAAAGTTTTGTGCAAATTAAGTAAACATCGTATACTTATTTACACAACAATTTAAAAATTTACATTTTAGGGAGTCATCAGAGTTATCGACGCAGAATAGCATTAAGTCGATTAGATATAGTCTTAAGTCCAAGTTATTAGAGCGAAAAAGAGCGGAAGCGTAACGTACAACGTCTTTTCGTTCTTATTACATGAAAATAAAGCTTTTTCAAATAAGTGTGGTGATTTAGAAGAACCTCTTCAAACGTACGAACCATACAGCTCGCTCTACAAGTGACGCTACCTTAAGCCTTTATTGTCTTATGAAATAACTGATAACCCACATAATTAATTTGAATTTTTGTTCGATATGTTTCGAAGCAGTCCGTGGTCCTTAATCATGAGTTAAAGCTCTGAAAGCCCGATCACTCAGTACGGGCGCGGGCAGCGAAGAGCAACTACTCTCGTCTGCTTTATTCTTATTAAAATATTATACAGCATTAGGCACTACACTAACCCTATCATGTTCTAAAGTAACATCTAGACTAACCACTGACGTAGTACCTAACACTGTTTTCCAGCTGGATGGTACCGACCATCCACGCACGGGACATGTGCACATGTCTACTTAAATGCGTGATTTATCAATTGGTAGTTTTCTGTATGAAATTTTCCAACAATGTTGGATAGTTTTGTCCGATTGATATTTCTTATTGGCGCTCAAACCAGATATTTAAAGCTCAGTTTAGATGCGTTTTAAAATTTAATAACGAAGTAGGTCAGGAATCCCGGGAATATCAACACTGTATCTAAATTGAATTTGGTCTCATTGCCGATAGAGTTCGTTTTTTCAATTTATTTCTAACCTCTCTCGTAACCGTTCGATGTCTTTACCACGAGCACTTTTGGCACCACCTTTGCTTTTCAACTGTAACTGTCCAATCGACTTACTGTAAACGAGAGTTTCAATCGATCGCGACACTTTTACGGTGTAAAGTTTTCCACTGTAAGTTACGGGAATTTCAACGAAATCTATCGAAAGTCGTACTTTTCAAGTATTTAATGAAAAGGTGTAATCCGCTTGGAAGTTGAGAATTTTTTGCTGGACTAAACTTAGCGTACTTATTGTACTTATTTCAACATTTCTTGAAAATTCTTAAAAAGAAACGCTTTTCGTACTTTCGAATTTAAAATGAGTTTTCGAAGGAGGTATATTTTCAACGTTGTATTAAATCTGTAATAAATATCACAAAGTGAAGAAATTCGATACATTTTTCGATCTCTGGTTACGAAGGAAATTTAAAAATCAAGCCTTAAAAGATAAGATCGGCGACTGTGCGCCAACAAAGATTTGAATAAAAATTCTACAGCGTCAAATAAAAGCAATCAGAGATTGCTTCATTTCGATTCCTGTTGGGATATTATCTGAAAATGTTTACGTGGTGGAACGCATAAAGCGTTGGCAAACACGAATTGGCAACAGTTGCAATTCATTGATTATTGCTAACGTCGCCGGCGCCGCCTTGGCACCTTATCAAGCACCAAGCTTTAAGGTTTCTTTTTATTCACCTTTTTTAATTTTCGTAGCAATAGAGCCCCCTGTGACAGAGTTCGTCCAGGGAGGTACCGCCAACTTACCTGTTTCTGCCGCCAAGCGGTAACGTGAGCATTATAGCGATCCGGTTTTGAAGGGTTAAGGGTGCTGGTGAAATTACAGGAACATGAGACTTGTCAACATATGTCTCAGAGAGACCGGCGCAGTGCGAGTGGCTTTCAGATAATTGCCATTTAAAGATCTAAGCGTACAACTTGTTCGCCCCGTCACTTGGTATAAAAAATCCATTTGAAAGCATTTCTAGTTTTTATTTATTTCTACGACATCGGCTGTTAGCACTGTAAGACAAACGTTCAATCTTATGATAATCGTAGTATATTTTCATCACACTTGCTCGTAATAGTATGATTGCGCGGTGACTAACTTGACTATAATGCCCCAAATAAAACCTTCGGGGCTTTTTTCTTTCCATTACAGCCATGATCGGTAATGAGTTTTAAGGAGAAGAAGGAGGCTACTTAAGTTCAAACTTAAAACATTCGCCTAAAATGTTATCTAAACAGATATTTAATTACAATTCAGCCACTACATAAATATTTATTGTTAAGAGTTTCTTATAATTTGATTTTCTGTATTAAACTTAACAAATAGCTAGCTGGCTATCTATTGATTAAAAAAAAACAAAAATCGCGCCATATGCAAAACCCATAATTGTGTTGTGAACCATATTTATTTCTACAAGAAATACACATTGTACATATTTATTTCCTCGCAAATGTGAAAAACATTGTATGTATCACGGACGTTAAGAAAATACAAAACTCGACTTATCAAAGCCCTCAGCCTCCGACTTAGGGCTTGTAACTGACCCTCGTTAGTAATTTCTTATTTACCGTGCTACACAATGTACCGTTCCGACAACTAGGTTTTGATATAGAATGAAGGAGTAAATCGTTTTGGGTGGCCCAACGGTAGGCACTGTGAGCGTTTGATGAGGTTGTCTCTGATTCGATTCCCTGTAGGACCAATTTGGGAAACAATCTTTTCTAATGTACAACATTAAGTTTTTACACATAGAAAATTCAACTGGTGGCCAACCTTCACTAGTTCGAGAGGCACCACAAAAAAAAAAAAACTGATGTTTGACATAAAATTATAATTATCTAAGTGTCCATTAATTGTTTCAAAACACTAATTATACTAGAATGTCGTAGGCTGTAAATCTTTCTTAGTATTATGTATAATTAGGATAATTTTGCAATACACGAGCTCATCTGCTCAAGCCGTTCCGTCTCACGTAATTAAGAAATATTATGATGACTTCTTTTCTCTTATCGCTTATTTAACGT
>NW_020654289.1:1172112-1186212 GCF_003589595.1 Hyposmocoma kahamanoa
AGTTCGTAGGAAGACCGTCCAGCTATTCCCTTTGAATATGCCAAGTGTTATAAAAATCTTTTTTGGATTCGCTCAATTTTATGTTATAAGTTTATACTTCATATTTTAATTTTAAAATAATATGTTTAAGTATTAATATTATTAGTTATTACTATACTAGGAATAACTAATACTAATACTACTGTATTAGTTATTAACATTTTTATTAATTATTTTTAATATTGAACAATAAAGGCAAAATCCCGTTAAAAGTACAAATTTACAGTTTCTTTCGTTTAATATTTTTTTCTTCTTCTTGAGGTTCTATCTCCTACCGGAGGTCGGTTATCATTAGGGCTATCTGTATTTTAGACACAACTGCACAGAACAAGGATCTCGTGCTCAGGTTGAACCATGTCCAGAGATTCTTAAGCACGAAGTACGCCTTCTTCCAGGTGGTCGCTTACCCTATATCTTACGCTTACCTTGCGTAATTAGTCGGAGTAGGTCGTATTTATCGTTACGCGTTATATGATCAAAGTACCGCAGTTTGCATTTTTTGACTGTACTCAAGACCTCTAATTTCTTATTCACCACATACAATACTCTTTCATTGGACATTCTATCCGTCCACGACATTTTTAAAAATTTTTCTGTAGACCCACATTTTTTTTTTTTTTTTTTTTTAAATGAAAGCTCATTATGCTGTGCAATGGCCGTAGCCACCTACATATAAACTCGTTGAAGAGATTTATTTATTTATTTATTCAATAACAAAAAAGTGTAAGTGAAGTATCGGTACTGTTCAGTGCGTGAACGCACAGTTGTTAACAAGGGCACATCACGCCGCCTGGTACAGTAGTCATTTGGTACTTTGAATCTAAGGATCATTTCCACGAGGTACAAACTGTCGATATTATTCCTTACAACATTTAAAACAAAGAAGAGTAGAAACAAATTTCTACGTAGTTCTAATGACTCGAAACCCAGGTGACCCTGTAGGAAGCATGTTGGGTACATGTACGGGTAATAACCGTGATTCTTTTTATATAAGTATCTTAAAAACTTTTTCTGTACTTGCTAAGAATATGTTTATTCTCATGAGGAGACCAGACCACTGCATTCGTCTCGAGGATGCTGCGAACCAGTGCCGTGTATAATGTGCGCGTTGCTGCAGCAGTAAGTGGCGCAGCGTTACGCAATATGAACCCTAGCCTCCGGTACGCACATTTTGTCACATTCCTAACATGAGTCCGAAATGTTAGACTGGTGTCAATAGTAACTCCGAGATCACGGACCTCGTTAATGCGAACCATCATCTGACCGTCAAGTAGATAGTTATAGTGAAGGGGCAACGGAGAGCGCGAAAAGGACATAATCTCGCATTTACCGCTATTAAAAAACAATTTATTGTCCATACTCCATTTATGCACTGCGTCAATGTCTCTTTGTAAGGCTTGACAGTCCAGAGTTGACTTAAAGGGCATGGCGAGTTTTATATCGTCGGCAAACAATAGAGTAGTGGCACTACTAACTACCGTGTGAAGATCATTAATAAAAATTACGAAAAGGAATGGTACCAAATTTGATCCCTGACTTATACCAGAACTGGTATCGTATTGTTTTGTATGGTATTGTCCATACTTTACGAATTGTTTCCGGTTTTTGAGACAATTGGCGAACAACTTTAAAAGCCGGGGAAAGAATCCCATTCTACTTAGCTTCTGCAGCAAAATGCCGTTGTCGACCAAGTCAAACGCCTTCTGGAAATCAAGGTATGCAATATCGATTTGATTCCGAGCATCCATTTCCCTCGAAATGACATCAAGCAGCTCGACGGGATTGCAGTAGCTGGGTTGGATTTTAGAACCACTGTAAATTATTTTGGTTGAACTTAACATCAATTTGTTTTTTATACATTATGTAAACACTTGAAGTTGATGAATTTGTAAAAAAATCAATATTAGAAAAGTAGGGGGTCTACGCAAAACAGAAAAAATTGGCACGTGGTCCACCAGACAAAAAGTTTGGTAACCTCTGAATTAAATTATTACTTATAAAATCACTTCAAAATAAGTAGACATACGATCTTATAACCCGTAAAATTGAACTCAAGATTTGGCTTGAATGGCTGTCATTGGAAAGTACCACTGCAAAATACGCGTAGCATGGTAACATGCCATTCACGTCAGTCTATCATTTAACAACCGGTCGATTGGACGTTGCACGTAATTAACTCTGCTTCACGATCACGAGGTCCTGCAATTCCAATAAGCGTGTTGCATGCATGTGTCATTGGAAAAAAACTAGATTATGACACTATTTTTAGGGCCAATTTCCAATGGCGCTGAACGGTATGGAAACAAATTTATTTATTCCTAACGTACATACTATATACGAGCCAAAAAACAGGTAGCACGTCTTTCGCTGAATTCTAGCGCTGTCTCAGGATTTCTCGCAGCCCGCTATATATTTAGATTTGTAAGAAGTGACAATGAGTATTTTATTTCTCGGAAAATATTTACGAAAAACAAATGATATTGCAGCGAACTAACGTCAACCGTAATACTAACTAAGCTGCGTTAAAATAAGTTATTGCATATTTATATTTTTATTGTTAAAAAAAAAACCGACCGCGAAAGTTCGTAGAATTGAGTCATTTTCAGGTTAGTTTTCTCTACCTAATTTTGGTGGCAATTTTTAATATTTAAGTATTTGAGTATTTTCTCGTGAAATATTAAATAATATTTCTGGTTATTACACTCGAATGTTAAATCATGTTTCGTGATAATATTCTAGAGTATTTAAATAATAAAAATTGCCACCGACATTAGGTAGAGAAAATTAACTTGAAAATTATCCAATTACATCTATTTGCCAAGTTTTATTCAGATTGGAGTATTTTCGTCACATTAAAATGGGACCAATATTCAAGTACCCTCTTTCCAACAAAAAAGAATCATCAAAATCGGTTTACAAATCGCGTGACATATAAAAAAAAATAGTCGAATGAAAACCTCCTCCTTTTTTGTACTCGGTTAAAAATAAACACAGATTACACAGAAAAAAATAATCATATTTAACTAATAACCAAGAACTTGCTCAAATCGCAATTGCAAGATTAAATAAAAAAAGATAAAGATAAAGAAATTAAATAAGATTAAATAAAAATAAAAAAAGAAAAAAAAATTAAATCGAAGCTTGTTCTGTATTGTCCTCATTCATGATAGAATTTCTGTTTGGTGGAATAGTTTAACATACACCAAAGTTTATGAAATGTATAATCTTGCTTTTAAATTTATAATAGGTGATTTACGATGAAAAGGGCTATCAATAGTTTTCGGTAAAATATAAATTAAGTTGGTAGAGTAGTATAACGTCAAGGGGATTATTCGGAACTTTCAGTATGTCATTCGATTGTTTCCGTATTATTATTTGCACAAAAGTTGTCGGTATCTTAGTAAATAACGCAGTGATATTTATATTCGGAATGAACTTATTTTTAATTTAATTTTCAGTTTCTTTTTTACTCGTGTCGTATCTAGTTTGCACATTACATAATTGAGCTAAAGCATAATGCTTTACATTTATTGTTAATATTGATCGAAATCACAACCACCCTGTGATATTAATAGTATAGTAATAATTGACAATCTCAGTGGCCCAACGGGTCGCTGGATGAGGAAATCCCGGGTTCCATTCTCGGTAGGACCTATTCGGAAATGAACCTTTCTGAGTTGGTTCGGGTGTTCTGACTTGTCAACTTATGTCACAGGGTAACGGGGGCAGTGGCAGTGCCGCTAAGATCTTAGCGATTTAAAGCTTTGAGTGTCACTGCTTCTATGGACAGAAGTGTCGCTTACCACCAGGCGCTTGCTCGTCTCGTCACTTGATATCATAAAAAAATACCAGGTCTGTGTGTGTGTAACTAATTGTTGAGGTTATCTGTTGTATTATTATTACTTTTAACTGCCTCAGTGGCCGAATGGTTACCATCCCTGGTTCGGTTCCCGGGCCTGGAGATATATTTCCATGGGCTACATTTATTTCTCTCGTGAGTTTGGGTGTAATTTGTCGTTGTCCATGTGTGTGTCCATGACACCCGTGACACAGGGCATCTCTACTGTGTGCGTTATATTTATTTATTACTTTGGTCTACCGGTTAATCTTATTGCACGTGAGTAAATATATAAGATACCTTCAATACGTGTATGTCTAACCGATCACAGTGGAACTATATTAATATTGTTACATGTGAACGTATATACATAAGCCATAATTACAAATTGTAAACTTCGTTATTTATACTCTACATTTGTGCTAAGATATCATACTGCAACAATTCTTTGCTATGTCACCCCGCCGACCTTCGTTAGGACAAGACGAGCTCAGGTACAGGTTTTTTCAACCCGAAGCTCCGTTCGGATCACCTTCATTATCCTTTTGTAATGGCCTCTAACTACATATCTCTTTATTACTAACTTCCAGAGACATTGTGGAAGGTCAACTTTTTAATAAATTTGTAACCGTTATTTTTCTACAGATCCATCAACTTAATTTGCTTATAATAAGTGTAATATTAAGTTTATTTAATAACACGATATTTTTGTGAAATTAGTCCACTATTGTTCTAATTACGAATACAAAGATCGCTAAGAAAAATTACTCCGAACCGGCTTGATTCTTACCACAGCGCCTTCAGGGACTACTTAAATAGAAATATCTTCATAAAAAAATTATTTACAAAGTTAGATATTTTATTCTACTATATAAATTTTAACCTACTTTCAGGATTTTATATGATCGGACAAAGAAATCCTATTCCTATCGTGTAACGATTTAACACGTTCGTTAGACAATCTCCTTTTCTCAAACATGCTCGGAAATGTTTCCATTACTTTCAAAAAACGAACACGGAAAGTTTGTTATTTCTGGACTATGCGACTTCTTCCCGGCCAAGGCCTGCAAATTATCTATGAAAAACCATTACTGTCCACTTCTCTAAACTTTTAAATCTATCTACTAATAACGAATTACGTAAACAGGCAAAAGAAAAATTCATGCAGCCAACTGCCCAGTGTTCGTAGTTCCGAGAATTGAAAATGTACTGCTTACTTTAAAAAAAAAAGAAAAGGCGGTGAAATAAAATAAAGTGCTTTGGGTATTTTTCTGCTGTCATCTTTTTTGTATTTTCGTCGAAACAAATAGTTTTACTGAGAAGAGCGATAACGGATATATGGTAATTAAATGCGCTCCGCTTAATTTAAAACAAGAGGTAATATTAGCCATGGAAAACTTATTGCTGGCTATGAGCAAAGTAAGATATATGAAAACTTATGAAACTTTCATGCACCGGAGAATCACGTGAATCACATCATCAGAAGTTCAGCAGACTACTATAGACTACTAATATGTGCCTGGAAAAATAACAACATATTCTTTTAGCAAATTATGTCAAATATTACTTTTAATGTCTTTTTATTATACATCTTCCTCTTTTTGATATTTTAGTATTTCCTCACATTGATTGTGAAAAGCACTATACAAGCCTCGGCGGGAACGGGGATCGCTTGACTCGTATAGCAATCCCATACTTCCCTGCCTCTGCAGTAATGTATTGTATCGACTCTAGAAAAGTAAAACGTCAAACGTGCATTTGTAAAATATTACAGAAGAGCGATGTAAAGCAATTAAAAAAAAATCTCTTTATTTTTGTTACATGGAAAACTAGGAAGTTTCAGCTTTTCCAAATAACAAATTAAATTAGAGGCAGAGAACAAATAAGTAACAAGAATGGACACTCTCCGCCCCTCCCTAGCTTTATATACCGCACCACGCCCCGCACATTGCCGGTCACATGCCGGACTGAACGACAACAAGGCTGCCGGCGAGCCGTTTTCACGCGAAGACGGCTTTGATATTTGAATATAGTTTTCATTTATTCATTACGAACTTGTACGTTAATATATAAAATCATTTTACGTTACTATTTATAATGGTCGTGAATTGTGCTGTGTGTGTACGGCAGTTTATCGTCATTTTCCGAAAAATGAAACGAAGTAGGCAAGTAAAAAAACTTATGTCTGAGACTCATTCAGTTATTGTTTTCTTCATTTATATACTGCAGAGTAATATGTGTATGCATTGACTTACAATTATATGGACGTCGGCTCCGCGCTAAAAAGTGTCCGAACTTATAGGGCGTTAAAATCGTATACAGAGCGTCATTCACGCTTTAGTCTTCGTTTGTTCGACTGACAGCGAAACAAGCAAAATTAGACAGTACTGCGATGACATTACAATTATTTAAATTCAACGTTTTAGCTTTTTCATATTCCGTTACATGTCACTACGTTTAAATAGGTTGACTTGGGACATTTTTTTCGTGGTTTTTGTATTAGACCCGTCGTCCATTTATTTGTAAGTCAATGTACTATATCGATACAAATACATAATAGACACGTGTAATTATTAGGATTCTGAATTATATTAATAGAATCATAGATAATAGATTCGCGTTAGCATTTTCGCTATGTTGTCGCTCTAATCACGTAACGTAATAGTGCAATCGAAAGTGATGGGTAACGCTGCCACTTCACACACACATTTGCGCGTGTCCAGATAGCGCCTTGTTGTATGTAGTAGTAGTAGTAGGTAAATAATTTTCGTCCATTGTATGGAGTGTCCGGGGTGTGTTAGTGGTATGATTTATTTCTTAAAAAAAATTTCATCGCTTGTAATATTTTCCAAAACGCATGTTACACGTTTTACATTTCCAGTGCCGTTGTGTGTATCGTATATTTTTTTTGTAAAACGGTTATTTAATATTAAATACTTAAACCATTTCATCTAGCAAAACAGTCTTTTCCGCTTCTCCACCGGTGAGTCCCCTTAATAGAACACAAAGGAAAATTCCTTCGATCCGGCTGGATTGGAGCGTCTTCAGCATACCGTCCCTGATGCCGTGTTACCGTGGTGGCAATAGTTCCTGTTTAACGATATCGCAGTAAGTAATATTGAAGACAATATTGAATTCAGGGGAAATAAACTGTGATACAAACCGTAAATTACCTTTATTGCATTAACATTAATGTTGCATAGGATGGAAAAGCCTTGCAGCTAAGTTAACAGCGGATTACGTACCCTGTAGTTAAGTGCAAATTACATTTAGAGAGAAGTTTTATTCTTTATAAATTTATTCATTATTTAATATAATTACTTTTATATATTGTTTTCGTTTATTTATATCTTATATCATACATAGATTCCCAATTTTTTTAGTTCAACACCTACCACCAATAAATAATTGAAAACACATAAAAATATACCTGTGTAGTAGAGTATAATTACAGATAAATCAGGTTGGTTCAAATGCGGTAGCACCCCCTGGACCGTACCAACGCCCTCTGCTTCTCAGCCGACTGTGGAGAGGTAGAGAACACTTTGGGAAGCTATGTTTTATATGAACATCATTATATTTATATAATATTTGTGTTAGTTGTACTTTTAGTAGATTTAGGCTAAGACTGTATCGTTGAAATAATCTTGCAAGGTATAATAACTTTTTACATTATATAAGGTGTCCCTAAATTCAACGTCAAGTTGGCATTGGGTGAGAGTATCTCGCTTACTTTCAAGATATTTCTCAAGGTATGATCGAGTGGCTTGTACACCGGCTTTTATGTGTTGCCTCTGAGGTCCTGCGTACGATTCCCGAACGGTTCAATGTAGAAACTAATTTTTCTATATTATCTCGGGTCTGGGTGTGTGTGGTACCGACGTCGTCACCGATTTCCATGACACAAGTGCTTTACTTACTTACTTTGAGATCGGAGCAACGTATGTGATGTAGATTCAATAATTGTGTAATCTTGACGGAATTGGCGCCATCTTTTCAAGTAACTTGCCTACTAAATTGAAAACTTACTATGCACACTCTTCGAAATGTGTCCGACAGAAAATCTATATTTTATGACATTAATAGCAATAGACTTCGTGTAGATGGCAATGGGTAGCGTTCCACTTTCAAAATACCAAAATAAGTTTGTCTAAGTTAGTACTCGGGTTCTTATGCTAAATAAACGTGTTGAGACAACATTGAACAGCCATTAAACTAAACTTTACTCACAAAATTTGAAATTAAATGCTGCGATGACGAAGTACGTAACGTAACTTACGTGCCACGTAAGGGTGTGTTTTAGAGTATCAAGTTTGTTTTTGTTATGTTATATTTTTTCGTCTCGAATTCATTTATTTATTTCGAACAATATGAAATGTGTTTAAAATAACAAGTTTTAAATAAATTCATGAGTATAGTCTATGTCTCTAGCTAAAATGTTTTTTTACGGAGTTACCTCATAGAGTGAAAAAGGCGTCACCCGTTTCGGTACCTCTCAGACTGCGCGCCGATTCGGAACGCTTTTTTTGACCGTTCTCAAGTCGATTCCGCATTTAACAAGGGTTATTCCCATCTGATCCCTTAAACTTATCCACCGCCAATTTTTGCAATTCCCAACGGATCCCCTCATTTTATTTGTAAGGTGAGTAGGTACAGTCAACATACATAAGACTGAGATCCCAGTCCTTATTTTGTTTCCTGAAGCTGGAAATATTATCACGAAGTCAGTTTGTGTGTCTCAAACGCACCCTGACAAGTATACGCTAAAATTTCGAAAATCAGGCAATCCGAGCTTAGGTTCAATAGCTTCATCTCCACCAGGGAAGTATTATTGATTAGTTCCATAGCGTGCTTCTGTAGAGGGTTCTAGGCAAGCTGGTATTCAGCAGATCCATCCCAAAAGTGGCAGCATTGTTTTTTTTAACAATAAATGCGCATTATTGTAAAAAACACTGACTGAGAGCATGCACACCTAAATTCATTCTCACTTTGAAAAGGTCCAAGTTATAACGTTCAGGGAACAAGTCTACAGACAGGAAATTCCGCTCCATAGCCGTTCACCACATAAATGAGGAGTGGAACCTAAGGTTACTTCTAGTCCCCCGGTAATAGAAAGAGGCGGGCGGAATTAAATCGTGCAATTCCATCGCACACACTCCGTGACATGTAGGATACCGATAAGCAGGCACTGTGGTATTCAAGGTTCTGCAGCTTGGCCTCTACTAATTCCGTGTCACCTATAAGCCTTTTGGCACGCTTGCGTTTTGTTAATGTTCGCGCTTGCGGTTTATGTAGTGAAAAGCTGTGTCAGTGATATGATACTGGAAGCGGTGTGGAGTTTATTAGCTGCGGTTTAAGACAAGACTTTGTTTACTATCCGAGGAGGCAAGATCAACGAAAGGTGCGTAAAAAGAAGCTCCCATAGATTTGGATTCCTTTTATAGCCAAATAAACTTACATGCTTTTTGATCAGAGGCAGCCCTGAAAGCTATTCCTTGATGCCCGTGTGATTGAGCAATCGGAATTCCAGACTGCATTTCACGTGATGATTAAGCCTAACTACTAGTCATTTCACGCACTGCATATCACGTCATGCTGGCCCAATAGCAGTGATTGCCCGTGGCGTCATGTCATTAACCAACCAACAGCGATGGCATCGTTTGTAGCGCAGAAAAGGGCACTCGCCCTTTATGACTCCATATGCGTTATCACGTTTTTAAGTTATGAAAACGACGACGATATAGACATTGCTTAAATAATTTGTTTTCCAATTTGCGGTACAACTGTAATTTAAAGGCACGCTCCGTTGAGGTAGCAGTAGACTTCTTTGTGAAAGAGTTTGTTCAGGAAAGGGTTGCCCTCTTACCTTTTTCTGACACCAAGTAGCTTCGTTTCAGAGTGACGGGCACAATGGCAGTGCCCTTCAGATCTTTGTGATTTGAAGCTCTGGGTGGCACTGTTATGGACAGGCGCGTCGCTTACCACCAAGCGCGTGGCAACATTCGTTTGTTGGCAACGTTCTCGAGATTAGTTTTTTCAAACCTCTACAAAGAAGCGGTCTTTTATCGCAGTTATAATTATACATATGCGTACTTTTATTATGGACAAAGTAATTAGTAATGTCTGGAAAGTAATAAATTAACATTGAAAATCAATTTTATTAGCTTGTGTAAAGAGCTTATATTTAATTGAGCTTATATGGAAGATGCCTTCAGAAGTTAGCAAATTAATGTTTCTACAAAGTTTCTTTCTAAGGAATAACTTTTTAACTATACAGATATTTCTAATGAAAATTTTAACAAAATATTCTTCCGTCAGTCAAAAGATCTGTGTCGAATTGGTGATTGCATAATTTGTTTTGTGATATTATAACTTGATAATAGGGGTTAAAGTGTAAATAAAATTACCATTCTGTTTAAGAGAATCTATGAAATTATTTCATTGCGGGCGATTAGTGGGGAACGGTAAACCATTTAGTCAATTTTGACTACTTCATGGTAACTAAATTAATTTTATAATTATTAATACAAAGATACTTAGAAAAAAATCCTGCAATCCGGCCGGATTCGAACCGACGTCTTCTAATAAACCTTGCGAAAAAAATTGTTTTTCTTGTAGAACAGTCAAGTGAGTATAGAGGGTTGCGACTGTTGCAATCGGTTTTTTTCAGTAATATGCAGTAATGTGAGCTTAACTGCGTTCCGGCATTGAAGGGTGAGAATGCTGGTAAAACTACAGGCACGCGGGGCCTGTCTACCTTGTGTTTCAGGGGGACGGGTGCGGTAGCAATTCCCCTCAGATCTTTGCGATTTAAAGTTATGGATAGGTTATAGCTTACCATCAGGTGCACGATTTGTTCGCCCCGTCACTTGATATTACAAAGAAAAAAATACTGAAAAGTTGTCATTTTGCAGATAGGGTCTTATTACAGGCATTTAGAAACGTTGAGTCGGATAGCAACAGCACAATCGATTTATGATACTGTAAGGCCCATTACGAGAAGAGCTTTGTCTCCGCAACCAATATTTCTTTAATTTGACTGAAGGTTACCACCAGACGCCTTTCGACGAATAGTATGCCTTAAAGTTATGACATTAAAGTCGTAGGTTTGAAAACAAAGCTGCGGTAATACTGCGGTATACCGAGCCGGCAGCGTCCGAAATGCTTCGGCAGCCTTCGTGATGCTTCGGCATCCTTTTACGTTTAACCAGAGAACAAAAAGTAACTAGAACGGACACTCTCCGCCCTTAGATACCGCACCTCCTTAGATACCGCACCACACATTAATTGAACGACAATAAGGCTGTCGGCGAGCCTTTTCACGCTAAGACGGCTTTGATATTTGAATATAGTTTTCTTTTATTCATTACGAAACTTGTACGTTAATATAAATAACATCATTGTACGTTACTACGTTACGTTTCTTTCGATTTCCGTAAGATGCAATGAAGTAAGTAAAAAAAAAGCTTATGTCTGAGCCTCGTTCAGTTATTGATTTCTTCATTTATTTAGTCCAGATTTATATATTATACAGATTTATTGTATCAATATAATAAGACGCCATAACTTTCTGAGCTAGTAGACAAGGGTTCACGAATTTACAGTTTGCATTGCCAATAAATATTACGTAGTAAATATGCCTAATTATTAACTAGGTAATGATAAACTTGGACACGCTATTTGAAATACCTTGGTTACCTTATTTAAAAGTACCTGTCCAAAATATAACATTTTGAGTACTTTTAATAAATTTTTATTTAATAATTTTAATAATTGTTAGTGAATTAATGAAAAATATTATAAAATATAAATATAATATGTCGATGTATATACTTAAATAACATGTGTAATTATTAGGATTCCATTAATTAATAAAATTATAGGAAACAGATTCGCGTTAGAATTTTCGCTATGTTGCCGCTCTGACCACGTAATAGTACGAGACAGTGATGGGTAACCCTGCCACTTCACGCACACATTCGCGCGTGTGCAGATAGCGCTTTCCTGTATGTAGTAGTAGTAGGTAACTAACTTTTGACCGTTGTATTGAGTGCCCGGGCTGTGGTTTAACTAGAATGATCTGAAGAGAGGCTAGGCGCGAGCACGATATCGGGACGGTACTCTTCGGCTTGCCTAACGATATCCCTGCATATATGCCTTGCCATTCCGTCCGGCCAATAGACACAATAGACCTTAACGTATAGAAACAGCGGTGAAAATCGGTCGACTAGCCGTGATTGTTTATCTGTGAGTTCCCGATTTAAGTATGTAATGGGTTACCGTAACCGGACCATCAAACAGCAACCAACACTTTATTGTGACTTCAGAGCAATAGAGCTCCTTGTGAAAGAATTCTTCCACGGTTTTTCCACTTTCCGTTAATCGATTTCAATAAAACATGGCAAATAGATGTAATTCCAATAAAACTTTTATGGTGACCTAGAGTCAGCTCTAGGTCAGATCAGTCTGATGAAGGGAATGGCGGACAGATGAGAGGAACTCCTCAACAGTGTACAGAAGCTACCTTGTGTTTGGACTCAAATTATTCGTTTTGATGAGGACTTCCATATGCGTTTCGGGTGTCGTTGAATAGACCGCGGCAATGGACACAGCGTATAAGCTTTTGAGGCAGTTTTTTTCAATATAAATTTATTATTGTTATAGATAGTTGAAACCTGATGTTACTTCCTCCTTAGTTAGTGATGGATCGGCTTCAACAAAAGCTCGCCACTCGTCATTATTCAAAGCTCTGATAGTTCACGAGGCACATTTCTCACTGCGAAATAGATCAAGCCAAAAACACTCAGTGTTTTCGTCAGGTGTGTCAGTAGTGCTTTGCAGTATCCATGTGTGATTTCAAAGCAAATGCAAAAAGAAAGACAAATGACTAACGCCAAAATTTTCTATTCGACTGTATGTTTTTTTTGTATGTATGTTACGCGATAACTCCGATATTTGTGAACCGATTTTCATGATTTTTTTTGTTGGAAAGAGGGTGCCTCCATAGTGGTCCCATTTCATTTTGAAGAAAAAAGAAAACCTCTAAGGGTGTCTGATCAGTCATAAACATTCATTTTTATAAATAGCGCCTAAATTTCACTTAAGGAGCAATTATTTTAATGGTTGGTTTTGCTATTCTCCAATTCAAGGCGTTTTTCTCTCTCAATATACTTTGATTAGTGAGAACCGAATTTTATTATCTCCAGTGTCAAGTCCTGTATAGTGGCGAACTAGGGGATATTTCAATAAAACTTAGCAAATAGATGTAATTCCACGTACTTTTGAGGTCGGTTTTTTAGTACTCTGTACTAAGATTATGCCTCAAGATTTTGTTTGAGAAAAGTTTCTCATATGGTTCTTACTCAAAAGACTTTATTTCATTTCCTAGTGGCCAGAACTTCAGAACGGCAATTTATACTTTACCCTCTAATATAATTCGTATAACCAACATTTTGTTCATAATCATCTACAAAAGCAAGGCCAGAAATTTTACAATGTCTACTTCTTTTGATCTCGTTTGAGAAGGCGGGGAATTATATAAATCCTAGCAACTTAGTTAGCAAATACATGTAGAAGTCAATACGACATTCGAGTAGGGTACGCAGGAAGCTTTTAAAAAAAATTACCCGAATTTAACTAACACATGTAACAAAGATGGACGCCAGCAATTCTTTTTCGTAATAAAACTGCATTTTGTCTTGTCATTTCATGTAAACGAATATGTAACTTGCTTACTTATGAAATAAAGATTATTTTAATAGTAGTGAAAGAAATTTTAAGAATCTTTATTACATTTTTATTACATTATATAAATACAAATTTCAACCAAAGAGCTGGAATACCTTTAGATTTTTCTGTTCAATGCGTAAGAAGGCTCTTAGAACCAAAATCAACTGTACACTATACCCATGCTTGATGACCTCAGTGATCCAATGGTTTGTACTATGGTGTTGGTGAGGCAGTACCGCGTTCTACTTCCCAAATCCCGGATTTGGGAAATGACCTTCTCTTAATTGAGACCAGGTGTGGTTGTCGGGCAAATAATTTTTTCTTTAGTGTTCCGGTTAATCTTATTGTTATTATGAGTCAGTAACTAAAACCAAAATAAAGTATTGTTTATAAAAGAAGAACAAAATGTCCAATATTCTAGATAGTCATGGGCTTGAGGGTCTCTAATTATCGTGTACACTATAATGCTTGTCGTCTTGGTGACAGGATTCCAA
>NW_020654289.1:1186222-1226340 GCF_003589595.1 Hyposmocoma kahamanoa
GTTTATAAAATAAGAACAAAATGTCCAATATTCTAGAAAGTCATGGGTTTGAGGGTCTCTAGTTATCGTGTACACTATAATGCTTGTCGTCTTGGTGACAGGATTTCCCAAACGGCGTCAGATTGTTGCTCTGGATGCGTCAGATGCGCACTACACCACACTACAATGGTCTTTAAAGGGGTGTAGAGCGTAGTGATTAGAGTGGGAGAACTTGTATGAAAATATTGATGAATGTTTGCCGAGATCATGCAAAGAGGCGATCGATTCCAAATGCGTCAGTATCTGTAAGTATACAAATGTAATAAATTCTATTTTCAACGGAACATCAACAAATTGAACAACCTTCAGACGAGACGAAGCTACGCATATAAAGAACAACATAAAGTTCTTTGTAAAGTCCTCGGAGAGCTGAAAACTTTATGTTTGTTTATTTAGCAAACTGCTTTTATTTTCACATTTATCTCGAAAGCTTGTATTACTTTTCAGTTCTATAAATCTTCCATTTCTAAAAATAGCGGTGGTACCTCAGTTGCTTTTCAAGTGAGAGGTAACGGTTCGAATCCATGCGGCGGCATACCTATACCTTTAATTTGTAATTTAAGTACATTTATGGATGTTTAGTAGCACCACTTCTCTGAAGGAGAAAATCGTGATGATATCTACATGTCGAAGAAGATTCGCATCCCTTGGAGAATGTATGAAGTACAAGTTTTATAGGAGACTCGAATATAACAATGGTGATACCTTACGTGTAAATGTGTCTCTATTTTCGATGAATTCAACTCGTGCCTACAACTTTAAATTGCGTGCAGTGAAGCCTGGTTGCTATAAAGGAACGTTGAGTGGAGCTTCGATATTCTATTATTTGTGCTATGATTGAGTCGGTAACAAGTGGCAGTGTTACTGTGTTTTTTTTGTCAGCTTCCATGCTACATCTTATGTATGTCTTTTTACGATACATGGTGACGGGACGAACAAGTCTTGCACCAGGTGATACGCGACTCGCCGGTGTATAGCAGTGCAGTGCCAATCATAGCTTTAAATCTGAGGGGCACTGCGTCTGTTACATTTGCCTTTCAAACCAGAACGCATTAGTATTGCTTGGAGACCGAAATAGATGAGGTACTTCCTTGGGCAACCTTTTTCGCAAGGAGCTCTATTGATACTAAATAAATTCTATTCTGCAGATCTAACTTCCCGAGAATTCCAAATGAACTGTGGGCCACTAAAGTTAGTGGCGCATAACCACTATACCGCTGAAGTCGTTCTGTGGCTCCCGGATATTGGATGGTTCCAAAATAATTTCCTAATAACCATTATTCGTTATTGTATTCGTTCTTTTCCCACAACGATATTATTATCGATTCCTTAGATTTCAGACAGGCCAAGACACTAAAAATTGTATGTTGTTCATTAATTTGTCCGCGGCATCTTGAATACGCATTACAGGTCTGGAGCATTGAGGGCTCCTTACCTATATATCGCGAATTGAAAATGTGCAAAGATTTATTAAAAAGGTAATTTTTTTTATGATACCATGTTATGGGACGAACAAGTGCGCCTGATGGTAAGCAACACACCTGTCCATAACTGTTGCAGTGCCACTCAGAGCTTAAAAACAAAAAATCTGAGGGGCACTGCCACTACGCCCATCACCCTGAAACATAAGTTGATACGTCTCATGTGCTTGTAATTCACCAGCACCCTTACCCTTCAAAACCGGAAGACAGGAATGCTGACATTATTGCTTGGCCGCAGAAGTAGGCTAGGTGGCAGTAGTTCCCTGGACGAACTCTTGCACAAGGCGCTTTACTGCTACAGAGGCTTTTTCCAACTAAGGAGCAGTACGAGTCAAACCGGTATCTTGATGAGGAGGGACGCCCAGATTACAGACCAGTATTTTTACGAATAACTGCTTCTGGTGTCCCGGAACTCGTGTCCAAGATTTCTCTTAAAGCGCCTTCGAACTTTCGATGGAATACATAATTTCTTGCATATGAGTAACAGATTCAATGTAGTGTCTAAGCAGGTTGATATCTATCTCTTTAACACTAGTGTTGCATCGGTAAAGCGTCATATGAGTAGTCTGTTTTTTGGCCAGTAGGGAATTACTAAGTGTTGCGAATTTGTCATAGTATATTATAGTTACTAGTTACATGGTTGTAATTTAATGCACGTTAGTATCAACTTAATGTGTCTATCGGAAAGGACCTATAATTGGTTCTCCATTATTATGTACGTTTTAGTTCTTTAAAATAGTCTTTGATTTTTCAACAAATTGACATAAAATAAACTGACAGAAATACATTATAGTATTATCTTATCTCGTTATGCTTTGGCTTTCGGAAGAAGAATGAACAAACAACACTTAAAAGTTTCTTTTAC
Organism: Hyposmocoma kahamanoa; assembly: GCF_003589595.1. NCBI lineage: Eukaryota > Metazoa > Arthropoda > Insecta > Lepidoptera > Cosmopterigidae > Hyposmocoma > Hyposmocoma kahamanoa. The sequence continues at coordinate 1,188,608 of NW_020654289.1, forward strand.
ACTCAAAACTTTGCCACTGGCGTCAACTTGGGAACCACTCTTTCCGAAATACGTATAAGTTTCTCATTTATATATTTACTGCGCGAAAGGCGTTGCAAGTACGTCTAAAACCAAAATTAGCTCTTATACAGTATATTTTGAGGCGTTTATTTCTATAACAGAGAGTTATATAATGTAAACTCATTTCAATGCAGTTAGTTCAAAATTTCATATGTCACTATACTTTTAGAAAATCAAATTAAGCTTAAAACTTTACTGCTCATTAGTAAGGCAGATTCCTTTGACAATAATAAACAAGAAACTCTAGACGTTACATTTTGTAATAAACATTGTACATGTTTATCATTTACAACACTTGCGTATATCATAGATCGAGACTACCTGCTAAAGTTAAACGGGTCGTTAACACAGAAAATCGTTAGAAGTTAGCTTATTCAGAGTATCCTATAATTCAAATAAAACAATAAGTTACAGTGTCGTATAGTTGAGGTGAACGATGATGTAGTGACCAGGATAGAAAAAGAAATGCGTGGATGGTTTGATAATTTAGAAATGATGAATGTTACTAGATTGGCGGCGCAAATTTATAGAGCAAACGCCGATGGACACACGGGTAGAGGGGGGATGACGACGTGCATATTTTAATCAAATTAGGGAAGTCCTTAAAAAGATCGGGTTAAAAGTATCAAGAATTGTGAAGAGTGAAGAAACGACAGAAGTATGTCAGGGGAAAGTAGGTTTCGTGGGTCTCGTTACTTCCGAAACCAAATAGTGGAGTTTATTCTACTCGTGTCTGTAATTACTCGTACACCAGCACCAATAGGTAAGGTGGCAGTAGTCACCTGGACGAACTCTTTCACAAGGAGCTCTAGTGCTACAAGCAAGCACATAGATAAATTCGTAAGATTTTCTGACTCGGTCTGTACCTCAGTTGGTAAGAACGATAGCTCCGGTGTGGCAACTGAAGCTGGTTCAGATCGATGGAATTTTTCTTCATATTAATCTATCTTTGTATCAATAATAATAATGAGTGTGCTGTAGCAACCTTCAATTATAGGATACAAGTGGACTAGTGCAAAAACTTTGAATCTAAATCTAATTTGAAATACTGTAATCTCAAATTTAATTATTAAATGTACGTCTTGTTTGTTGTCTGTCTTGAATAACACGTTCATAAAGACTTTGTTCCGTTGTCTTATGACTTAAAATTCAAAAATTGTTTTCAACAAATTCTGTTCATCTTGCCGTTACACGTTATCGTTATTGTAATTTCTCCCGTTCAGTGACAATGAGTCACAAGAATCTCGCTTTTGAGAAATTCACTCTTTTAAAATCTGACGCAAAGAGGCGAGTTATAAGTTTGACACTTTTGTTTGCGTATTTGTGTGTCTAGTATGACTGATTTGGTATAGTAGCTCCCAATTGGCTGAACTGGCATGGTATGGTGTAACGGGCTGTTGTCCGCAACTCGACATCCATGCGTCTATTTTGCGTGTGATGGGTACAGGGTCCTACTCGTACCACCCAAGCTGTTCCAAGAATCTCCGTGCGTTTGGGTTTGCTGAAGGCTTCGGGGAACGAACTCGGTACTCCGAGGTACTTTGCCCTGTAGTTAACCAGGCCGGAGCATTGTAGTAGGATGTGCGCGGCTGCTTCCTCTTCCTACATGTACGCTCTGCATGGAGGGCTGTCCGTGCTAGATTGAAAAGGTGTTTATTAAATGGACCATGACCAGTTAGAGCGGTTGTTAGAATGCGCAGCTCTTTCCTTTTGAGTTTAATAAATTTACGAGATAGACAGGCGTTAAACATGGGGAGTGCTTCCCTAGCCTGTCTACAAACCGTAAGGGTTGCCCATGTGTTGTTATGAACAGTTTTCATAATATCAAGTGACGGGATGAATAAGTCGTCCGCCTGATGGTAAGCTACATGCCTGCATAACAGTTGCAGAGCCACTCAGAACTATAAATCGCAAAGATCTGAGAGGCACTGCCACTGCTCCCTGAGACATAAGTTGATAAGTCCCGTGTGCCTGTAGTTTCACCAGCAACCCTTACCTTTCAAAACCGGAATACAATAATGCTGACATTACTGCTTGGAGTCAGAAATAGTTAAGGTGGTAGTACTTCACCACCATGAGCCTTTCGATGAAGAAAAACATCGCTAGGAAACCTGTACGTCGAGGAAGATTCACAACTCTCGGTAAGCGTGTGATATCCTAAACCCGTATTGGACCACCCGTAGCGGGCCTAAACCCTCGCCTGAGGGGAGAGTTTAAGACACCGTCTGTGGGTCAGCTATAATCCTGAAACGTGTAAGTGGGTTGATGCTGAAATGTAAACCAATATCTTTTTTAAACTTCTTGAAGTTTCTTACTCGTTCTTCTCCGGGAATCTACTTTACAACTGATTATTAGTGATTAATCAGTTTGTTGATTTAAAGTGTAATATAAGAATACTTGAAAAATGTAGTTAACAATACAGGTCTTGTAGTATATTATGTTAGATCAACATTTCACTAAGACTTGACATGCGAATATAATAGTTACACAATTCTTATTTCACTTTTGATGTAGCATGCAATTGGAATTTAACCAAAAAATAGGAATTCAAAAATATAACATACAATAGTTAAATTTTGCATTTAGTGTTGTCAAGTAAAAAATCATCAATATTGTAGTAGCATTGAGTAACTAACAAATTATTCAATTTTATTTTAAATTGTGTCATAGCTGCTTATACGAACATTGTTCGACTGTAAAATTTCAAATTAGGGCGTTCTTTGGGCTCTATTGGGTTCTATTTTATTCCTTGGTTTCTGGGATGTCTAGCTTTGACTATTATTAAAGTAGCCTAGATTTTATTTCATATAGACACAGGCCTTTAATATATTATAATTTATAATTTGCTTACGTATCAAATAAAGGTCTTTTAAATTTGAATTCTGCCTGGATCCTGTTAAGAGAGAGACACCTCGTCAACTCTGAAAAAAATGTTAACTTAACACGAAGTAACGACATGGAGTACCAGTACTAATACCAGTACCAGTACAAGTACAGTACCAAGAAAAATGATTATCGTTGATTTGCAAGCAGCCTTGCAAATTGCAGCTTTGCCTTGGAGCCTCGTGATTGGCTAATTTGAAATTTGTAGAGCGACGTGATTGATCAGTTGAAATTAGGTGCCATCCTGGACTGATTAAAGCCATGCGGTTGGTCGGTTTGAATTTCGAATTGTGCACGGCACTGGGCATGGCAATGGAGATGGCGAGGTGCTCGTGCGAGTGCGGTAGGCCGCCTTTATAAGAAGCCCGTTTGAAACAATCGGCCATAATAGGGTTGTCAATTACTTTAAATACTACAAGCTATAATTTTAATTATTTTAAATATGTACGTTTTTCGGTCCTTTATTTGATTGTTTATTTCAATACTATAATATATGTAGACTAGATACTAAAATGGTAGAACATTTACAATAATATAATTTTATAAATGTTGAATTAATTAATTAATGAAACATTCATTATTGCACATTAAAATCACAATAAAAACGTGTATATTAGTCTTATACAAACTAGATAATTAAATCAACTACTTGTAGGGCTTGCACGACAGGGTGCAACTTGGACAAGAGCGACATAAAGCACGAGATACTGCTATTTTCGCATTGATGATCTCAAACTAGAGAATACCCTTTGTTATGAGTACTAGAGCATAATAAGTCCGAAAATCACTACTAAGGCCACCCTGACAAGAATCAATTTAGAAAAGGCTATTATGGCCCTACCGGATCGAAGGATCTGCGTATTAATATTACAATTGTTGAGTTTATTTAATTAATATCACGATGTTTTATTATCATGATATTTAATTATTTTTGTGAAATTACTTTACTAGTTTCTTATAATTATTATTATAAAGATCGGACACAGAAAAATTCATTCGATCCGGCAGGATTCGAACTAGCGCGTGTTGTAGTTTTTTTAACGACTTTTGACCGTAGCGCCATCTGTGAGAAATCTATGAAATCATAAAACAATTGTAATATAATAAAATTATTGTTATCATAATTCAAGTTTTTTTTAACGCTTTTCTAAATATGTCCATGAGTGTATTTTGTACATTGTATTATACGGAAACAGACAAATAGTGTGTTTGGGATTCATTAATAAAGCAGGGGAAATGCAGACTTATCAATCGCCCCTCTTCTCACAGCAGTGACACTTTTGGTGAAACCGACTAAGACGTACGATCCTGCTCAGCTTTCAACAGCGAACACTCCACTAATCGTTTAATGTCTACCTTTTCTATACAGGGTGGAATACGAGACGGGTCAGCGAGGTTAGCTACCTTAACCATTGTACATACATACGTGAATATACACGTCCTTTTCACATTAAGTTACGCGGATACCACGGCCCTCCTATTGCTATAATCCTGACACACATTTTGAACAAACATTTCCCGAATCGATCGTGATAAGTTCTTAAATCTGTTTATTTTAAATCAAAACATAACACTTGCAGTACTATTATTAGCTTTGGAGGAATACAGAAGGAATGACTTTCAGAATTGTGCTGAACATTGTTATGCCACTAGATCTGTTAACAATAAAGAATATATTGTACCTAGAACTATAAAATGCTTTGGCAAAGAACTACAAATTATTTAATACCTGTCATATACAATGATACGAATTAATATTTAAAAAGAAAGCGAAAAAGAAATTGTTAACATAAATCTCAGATGAGTCAGCTTTGTACTATTGAATCTGACATATGTATGGGAGGGTGTTTTATGATATACGATAACTAAGGTACATATAGGCTTACGATGAGAGTGTGTGCTTTAAATTTGTAGTCAAGTCTATTTTATGTAATAAACGATTTATTACTATCACTTATTATTACCACTCAGAGCTTTAAATCGCAAAGAGACGTAAAGTTGACAAGCCTCATGTGCTTGTAGTTTTCATCCTTACCCGTTAAAACTGGAACGCTGTAATGCTCACTTTACTTGTTGGCGGCAGATTTAGGTTGTGGTGGCCGTATTTCCCTGGACGAACTCTTTAACCATTGTGATTTTTAGCTTTACTGCTAAATATAATACCATACAATATAAATTTCGTCAGTCTTATGTCATTCATCCTCTCTGTCAGCTGCACAGTAAAACGGTCATACACCGTCTTAAATTTTTATCCTGTATATTATACAACTCATTGGTAGACTGCAATTGGCATGGGCTACGGTTCAATGTGTTACCATCGTCAATCCATTAGACGTCCCAGTGCTGGGCAGGGGTTTTTAATGAGAAGGTTTTTAGGCCATAGCCATCTTTGCTATAATATCATACATAACCATGGTCATGTTTAAGTATTTTATAGGTAATTCAATTACATAATTAATCTGCATTGAAAATCTACGAAGTTGCCTTAGCTGTAATGGCAACAAGACTAAGTAACAAAAGTTATCCAACCCAACGCCTGTGAGTTCGTCACCGAAATACAACTAATTTCGACACGTATGAAATGGTTCTTCCTGGCTTAATAACTCATTTACATAAGTGACATAACCGAAAAATCCGTCAGCCATAGCCCTCTTATGAACCACATTGGCCTCACTGATATTTTGCCATAGTCCGTGTTGATTATATACACGTTGAACAAAAACGATATAATTAAAATACAATTAACTTTTCAAAATATTCACAAATAATACAAATTCCCTAAAAAATGAAACCTACATCTCGAGATTGCTTGTCAAATAGCCAATGTGAGCGTTGTTGTCTGAAATAAGTATGTCTTGTTTGTTGTAGGCTCTATAGTTTACATTTTAACAAGGCCCCGCATAATCTTCAACATATTTTACGTTATAACTTCACAAATCCACAGCGACAACCCTAACATCTATGTCTTTTATTTATTATGGTGGTCTGGTCGACTTGCCTCTTTTTTTGTCTCTCTGCCTTTATTTTCGTAAGATTTTTATCTGTACTACGCTCAATACGTTAAATATAGTTTGAAACAAGCTTTCTGTCCTCTCCTGTCATTTATAACTCACTTTATAGTTTTTTGTTTGTTTGTTTTTAACATCTGGACCCTATCGGCTATTTATGTTTGAATGACGTTAATGGTCAATTTACCTTTGTCATTTGGTTTAATGCTTTTATGGGGTTTCTTAATTATAGACTATTGTTAAGTATTAGAAAAAGTTATGTGATTTTTTAGTTCAATTTTCACCGTGAACGATTAGAAAATTGCAAGTCTTCTAACGAATACATCAATTACGTCCTTACCATTACGTTCTACCCAAGCAGCACATCTATAGCTAAATATATACTATAAGATATCTATTAGAATTTAATTAAATTGTACATTTTAAGAGTTCAAATTCCCTCAAGATGTCTTGAAGAATGTTTCTAGACAATTTAAAGTAAAAGTGGGCACAACTTTATTAGAGATCACAAGAGTGCTTTGAGAAATTATCAGTAGGTGGTGTTAAGAGTCATTCTTATCTTTTTTCTGAAGTATGCCTTCTAGAATGCTACGAGACCATTTGTAGAACAATTTTTAGATAATTTATAGTCTATGATAGTTTTCTTAGTAATGCTATTTTAAAACCAAAATAACTAAAGCGTTACAAACGTAAGACGTAATTCTCTTAATACTAATAGATTTCAAGTTTTATACATTAAATAACCTTTTACACGTCACCCAAGATAAAAAAACAATTTAAGAAATCCAATTTGTCGCAATAAAACGTTATTATGTATAATTATATGGAATGTGTTATATATGACTAGAAAGGTAGATAAATTCCCTATCAGATAAGATATATTTCAATGACATACCTAACTTATGTTGGAAGAAATAAAATTTTCATTACAAAATTGAGGTTATTTCTTCACGCCAACCACATTACACACAATGATTTCACTGTATTCTATTGATAGACGGCACAATACACATACACAACATTGAAGTACAGTAGTTTACGCGCTTATTTCAATTTTCTTTTCACTTCAGAACACGGAATTATTTCACAACGTTTATTTACTTGTCAACAAACAAAAATGCATTATGCCCGACTCGCGCGCGAATTAACGACTAATGTTCGATACAAACACATAACGTGTTTGTCAATAAATACAAACACTACAGAATGTCTATAAATGAAATATATCTAGAATAAACTTAAGAACAGTAGTTATTAGAGTATTAATAGACTTTACTGGATATGTACAGAACAATTTTACTAAAAATAATCAGTTGATCTGCAGTTGAACTTAAAATAAGGACTATTAGAGTAAATCTTAGGAGAGAACACTCTTAATTAAGTTGTTTCGTATTAAGGTTTTAAAATTGTGACTTGAGTGTAATAAGTCTCTAAGAACAATATCTTTTTTCTAGAACCATTTATAGAGAATTATTATCTAAACCTATACCATATTAAGACTGTTTAAAGATATAATAGTTTTGAGGCGTATAAAGTGTTCTCCTTGGGTACTACTGGGGCAGTAGAGACCACGGACTCCCATCCACTACGCTCCAGGCATACTTTTTTCACCTGCTCGTCTTGTATCAACTTTTCATATCCCCCGTTTGCCTTTTTGAATTCTCAACATCTCATTATAAGACGAGTTTATATATTGATTTTGGCTTTGAAATGACACATCTTAAAATGTCAAGTTTTAAATATATATATTTACCATTAAGTATTGTTTTAGGAAAATGTATTGTATCTATTGTATTGAAGCCGGTAACAATAAAATTGCAATCTAAAGAGCACAGTATACAAAGGATTTAGATAGAGGTCTTAGTACTCCTAAACTAAGAATTAGATCATGTATTACGGCGTTGTTTCCTTTTATTAAACCATTACGGTAAATTAGGCTGAGTCAGAAACCTGTTTTTCAAATAAATTCCTATATGTAAAGTTCTAACAATAAAACAGAGCAAAGCCCATCCCATGAAGTGCACAGACGGTCACCCATCGAAGTACTGACAGCGCGTAACATTGCTAAACTTTGGTGATCGGATTACTACGGTGTACGATTGTTAGCTACAGATTTCTACAAAGACAGGAAACCAATGAGTAACTTTATCTATCATACTTTTCATACCCAACTATATGTGTTATATCGAGTTGTAGGTAGTGTCCCGGTGAATTGTTTTCATGTACATAGTTTGTAACAACTATTGCATAGGAATACGTTGTATTTTACTGTTTGTCTAAATCGATTGCTTGTTTTGTACTTACCGTACAGATGTTTAAAAAAACATTAAATTGTGAATACCTATTGTTGTAACATTTTAGTTATAACTTACGGCCTTATTTGCATGCGACTTATGACTTTATTACAGCGAACTTTTGTAACGAAATTGTTCTGAGACTCACTTTCAGAAATTTGTATTTATATAATGTAATTAAAGATTAAATTGGCTTAAAAAGTTTCTTAAAACGAATGATGCAATAAGGAAGTCATATTATTACAAATTTACGACTCGCAGGTTAAAGGTCAAGTTCGTTTAGCACCTTTCTTTATATTGGTCTGCTCAGAGCCATTTTATTAACTAACTGCCTCCGTGGCCGAGCGGTTACTATACCGGACTGCCACGAAGAGGTCCCAAGTTCGATTCCCGGACCGGGAGATATATTAGATATATTTATTTCTCTCGTGTATTTGCAGTGTCCCTCAGCACACATTCACATAAAAATGAAAGGCGCGTCGGGACGACCAGAGTATCTTTGAGGTACGACTGAATGGGCATCTTCTGGACGGGCTTGTTCCATCGTAGATTCATCTTTCCTCCAGAGCTAGGTAGTTATCAAGAGCAAGTCCATTTAATGACAAAAAGTGTTATGCAACGCTACTGCATCGTGAGATTATGCGAATATGTGCGTCCGTACACGGCGCCCAGCGCGCGCGCACACATACAAGCCGCGTTGCTACATTTGTATGGAGTTACCACACTTAGACTTTGCCATAACAGTTGCAGTCCTAATCAGAACGTTGAATTGCAAAGATCTGAGGGGCACTGTCATCCAGAGAAATAAAGTTGACAACTCTCATGGGCCTGTAATTTCACAAGAAGCTATCTTTCAAAGCCGGATCGCAGTAATGCTTACAATACTGATTGGCGATAGAAATAGGCACTGTGGCGGTATTTCCATGGACAAAGTACTTCACAAAGAGCTCTACTGCTATTTTACAATAAAGATAATTATTTTACCGTCGCACCTAGGGAAGTACCAAGCAGGTACTTTCCCCGCTGAGGACGAGTCATCAACGTGCGCAAAATTAGTTCAGATTAACATGATAATAAAGTTTATCGTCTTATCTTAATGTGGTGTCTTTATTACCTTTTTCGAACCTAAACACAACAAATGAGAGCTATAAGGAGGGTCATGACACAATTATGAAAAGTTACACGGTCTGACATACTTCTGACGCTACCTCCATTACCTCATTGATTACCATTTTTGTTACAATTCCAAGAGTATAATCTATCCGAGTTAGTATGAATAATTGGGATTTAAAATAATGAAATGTTTTGTAAAACTTTCCGGTAAACGTAACCGCAATTTTCATTTTTAATTTATCATGTACATAGAAGTAATTTTGAGGTTGTTAATAGAGTTTAAAATAGAAAGGACACACAAAAGCTTATCTCGTCCAACCATTATAATGAAATCGCAAACTTAACTCTGCCTTTGAGGAATTGCAGTGGAAATTTAAATTAAATTTTGGCGTTGAATACCGCCATCGCCATTGTAAGTAACAAACGGACAAAACGATTATGACAGCGTGCTCGCTTCAGATACCGTTGCGTTTTCAGGCTGAAACCTCTGTTCCAGGAACGTGCACGGCCCTGGGGAAATTCGAAGTTAGAGTTTGGACCCTTGTGAGATTGATGAATTGATGAATTGAATTGAATTGATGAATTTTCACACGCAAACGCACTCATCCCCACAACACGCCTCCATGGTTTTTTTTATGATGTCAAGTGATGGGCCTTCCCCAAAGATCACCATAACGACCAGTCTAGCGCGGCTCGCAGCCTCCACAAGGTCATTGGTCCCTCTTGTGGGTGGTCATAACTAAACTCAGTAATAATTAACTCACGGAGCAAGTCTGTTGATTGCTGTTTATTTACGATTAATCCCGACCGCGTAGCCCAATCCCAAATGCCGTAAATTACTTTTTGACCCTAATACGACTCTATAATCGAGTAAATTATAATAATAATAACGTTTTATTTCTCTAATACAAATAAAACGATTCTTAAATATACTTATTACCTAAGTCTCGACTACTATCAGAACCGATATCGCCAAATCTCACACATTCTCAATTTGGAACACTACAAATCTTGATATTGATTGGTTGCAGTTTCAAATTTAAAAAGAACTATCAATTCTGGATTGTTAATATAATTTAAACTTTACCCTGTTGGCATATCGTTCAAAGTTATCAATACCTATTATTGCAAGTTACGACGTTTGGATATTATATTAAAATTTCAATCAATGTGCTGCCATCTAGCGGTTAATTTCTGAACGACGACGAAATGGAGTTATTAATTTAATTCTCCAAAAAAGAAGCGACCACATTGCAGGGGTATGAGCTTTACTTTCGTTTCTTGTATAAAAAAAAAAAAATTCCCTATATACAAAATTGAAAATTTGTCAAAATATACTTTCCGATGACATGATATCTGCCGCCCTTACTTAAAAGGGCGCTTGTGACAAAAAAGTCAAATCCGAGAAAATAATGTTCAAAAAAAATGAAAAATGTCTGTTGTCGCCAAACGAAAAGACAAAGACACTAGCTGCAAACGCAATCTAATAGGTTAACATTATGTAAAAATAAAATATTTGATTATTTATGCTCAATTATCAAATTATTAACCTTTTTCCTTTTCATCTTAGTAAATAAATGTTCGTAAAATACTCAATACCAGGTAAGATGGGCGCAAGTAACCACCTATGCCTTTTCAGCTTAGGATAATTACAACACTATTGTTAACTTTAGTTTAATAATAAGACGAAAGGGCAGCACGTGGTTACAATTTCTTTTCAATGTGTCGTAGCTTAAGATTTTTAAAATTTTTATTATATTAAATAAGAGGTAACATTTTCACTTTATTTTAAATTTATTTAATCATTGTGTAACTGTCATCAGGGAAATGAACCTTTTTCGGTAAATACATATATGTACTTTAACTGAAGAAGATAGAAACTTAAATGTGACTTGCGTCTTTTCATTTACTTAAATGATTGAAACGTGTAGTTGTATCTAGGCAATTACGCCTTTTTACCAATTTATTTTCTAAATGCGTCCAATTACTCCACTTAGTTTGACCATAAAAGTGTGAGTACTTACGCCCTTTTCTCTCACGGTAACTTCATACCTAATCCATCTAGGAAAAAAAAATAAAATTGTGACAGATTTGTCTTTTCTTGCTGATCATGGCAGTACATGTAACTCATTTTTTGAAAAAGTGTCAACTTACGCCGGCAGAAATACTACTATGAGTAATATTTTTGGTGCGGCAATCATTTTTGCACTCCAAAACAGCACAATAAGGTCTTTTTCTAGGATTTTAGAGAATTTGCACGAAAGAGTGACACAACCATACCATACAAAGCGAAAATGGCGGACTGAGCTCACGTAGGTCTTTCGAGACCTATAGTTGGCACGCGTCAGACGCTAACTAACCACTTCCGTATTTATTGTTCTGTGCTTGTTACTATATTCAAATGTCATGTGGCAAATGGTTCAGTTTATCATAACGATATAAATAGTAGCAATAGAACTCCCTGTGAAAGATTTCGTTTTGAAGTTGAAGTTTTGCATTACTGCGTTCTGTTTTGAAGGGTAAGGGTGCTGGTAAAATTACAGACACATGGGACTTATCAACTTATGTCTCAGGGTGACGGGCGCAGTGGCAGTGCCCGTCAGATCTTTGTGTCTTAAAGTTCTTAATGGCACTGCAACTGTTATGAACAGTCCGTTCCGTCATTTGGTATTATAAAGACTCATCCATCTCTTCGCGACTTAGACGAAATCTTTCTACGAGTACCTATCTAGCTGCAGGGCGTCACTCGTCTCTGTAACCATCACTTCATGGCCGCCATTCGGTTGTCTTTACTCCTTGCGTGGGCATCACGCTTCGTAATAAGTCCTGCCAGTCTCCATTTTAGTTCGATTGCCCTTATTAGACTTTTCTTGACAGTCGTCTGTACAAATGCACAAATTCATTGGTGGCACTAAAGCTTCTGTCTTCTTGTTGATATTCCAAATATGCCGTTTATGATACAAACCGACCTCAAAAGTTCTTGGAATTACATCTATGTACTAAGTTTTATTGAAATCGGTTACTGGAAAGTGCGCGAAACCGTATTCATCCCCTAGTTTGCCACCCTTAGTGGTGGAATATTTTCTTCAAATTTAAATGGGACCGAGGTATCATCTTAACGCATATAGTCGAACTGAGAATCTCCTCCTTTTCTGAAGTCGGTTGAAAATTTTATAGAAAAGGTTGTTCTACGGCTTCTGCATTCTTGATTAACAACAATCTATTGCTGTGATAGTTTAGGTGTTTCAGGTTGTGAATGATAAATTTGAACAAATATCTATTTACCAAGATCAACTCAGAGTTTCTTACTAATTATTTTCAGGGGATTTGTCTGATTTACGATTTCAATTCTAACTTGCTTGTCTTTGAAATAAAGACATTGCAAACTTTTGCTTCTGTATGTGTGTGGTTGTTGAGGGGTTGATCGCCTATACAGTCGATGCGAATGAAGTACCATTTTCCTTTACACATGACACACGCTCATACATAGAAACGCGGCTTGTACAAGTGTACTTGCAGCGAAGGCCGACCGCATTAAATCAATTTCACCTACATTCTACAATTATAGTGGAAATTTAATTTTTGTTTCTCTTTTTGTTTCAGGTAACATTTTGGTCTCACTGAATAGAAAACTTCCATCGTTCGTTGCTGGATTTTCCAGTACATACAACCTCTTTTGACCTTCTTTAAACAAAATGAGGGCAATAACGACCACCTAAAGGTAAGCAAGGTCTTGAATAGGCATAATTATGTAAAAGAACCGATAATAAAGGAAAGGACCCTTCGTTTCGGGAACTGAATACGTCTCTGTAGACTATATAAGCCCGTAAGTCGGCATTGTGCACATAATCGTGAAACGTCACTGACTTACAATTATATGGACGTCGGGTCTGCGCTAAAAAGTGTCCGAACTTATAGGGCGTTAAAATCGTATACAGAGCGTCATTCACGCTTTAGTCTTAGTTTGTTCGACTGACAGCGAAGCAAGCAAATTTAGATAGTACTTGTAATGTAGGTATATTATTAAATAGTTGTAAGTGGGTATTTTTTGTAAGATATTTATATTCGCCAGTCCGTTAATAAACGTTCGACTGCTAAGCTGTGTTTTTGTTCCTTGCCGTGTGCCGATATAAAACAGTGACGACGAGGCCATTTTTTTTGAAATATACCATATATATTCAAAAAGTAACCTACGTGTGTGTGTCTGTGTATCTGTGTTTTGTTATACATACAAAAAAACAATGTCGGTTGGAAAAATTTCGGAGTTCGATGTGCATAAAGACGATTGGCGGTTGTATATCGAACGTTTGGAACAATATTTCATCGTAAATAATGTGAAGAGTGAACATCAAGTGCCTACATTGATTACGGTGATGGGTGCGGAAGCCTATGAACTATTGGTTAATTTATGCACACCGGAGCGACCCAAGACAAAGACATTCCAACAAATCACCGCCATATTGGAAGGTCATTTGCAACCGAAACCTAGTGAACTAGCCGAGAGATACAAATTTAGGCACAGAACGCAAAATAGTGGCGAAACCATAGCGGAATATATTACCGTTTTAAAACGTATGTCAAAAACGTGCGAATTTGGCAACTGGCTGGAGGAAAGCCTGCGGGATCAGTTGGTATGTGGCATAATTAGTGACACTATACGGCAACGGCTGTTTGCGGAGAGTAAACTGGATTTTAAGCGGGCATACAGTTTAGCAGTGAGTATGGAGACGGCCGAGAAGGATGCGGCTATTGTGCAAGGGCACGGAAGGTCACCGGCCGAACCGATGATGACGGTGCCATGTCAAGCGATAGCGGGGGAGCGGTGGCGACGGAAGGGTGCGGCGGGCGATGCAGTGCGGGGCGGGAGCGGAGCGGCGCGGGAGGCCGGGCCGCTCGCCGCGCGGCGGGAGCGCGCGCGCACGGAGCCGGCGCCGCCGCCGCCGCAAGCGCGGACCGGGCGGTTCGAGCAGCGGCCCCGATCGTGCCGTGCATGCGGGGGCGCACATGATTCGGTGACTTGCAAGTTCATGCGATATGTGTGCCGCGTATGCAATCAAATAGGGCACCTACGTCGTATGTGTCCAAATATTACGAACTATGTCAGTACGGGAGTATCGAACATCAGTGGAGATACGGACAGCGTCGACAGTGACGAGGTAATTTTTATTGAGTGTAACCGGTTGGCAATAAGTCAGTGTAAACCGTTGCTTATGGCGTTAAATGTTCATGGTAAGGAGCTCCTTATGGAATGCGATACGGGCAGCGCCGTGTCGTGCATTAGTTACGACACTTATTTAAGACTGTTTAGTAATATAAATATTTGTGATTGTAAATTAGTTTTGCGCTACTACACAGGAGAGGTAGTGCGGCCTGTTGGAGTAATTAGGCCTAAAGTATGTTATAAAAACAAAGAAAAGACTTTAGATCTTTATGTTATTAAAAATGGTAAGACAGCATTGCTTGGGAGGCAATGGCTGGCAGAGATGAATATTAAATTACCAGTGTTACAATACAGCTCGATTAACATGTTAAAAAGTGAGATATTCGATTTGGAATCGTTCAGTTCCAGATATTGTAAAGTGTTCGCGGACGGCCTTGGGCGTTTCACGGGTGCGCCTGTGAGCATCCACGTACGCGCGGACGCTCGACCGGTGTTCCTGCGCGCGCGCCCGCTGGCGTACGCGCTGCGCGAGCCGGTGGAGCGGGCGCTGGAACAGCATGTGCGGGACGGCGTACTCACCCCGGTGCAGCGTTCGGACTGGGCCACACCCATTGTACCAGTAGTAAAAAAGGACGGTAATATTAGAATATGTGCTGATTACAAATTAACTTTAAATAGAGTGTTGGAGATTGACCGTTATCCACTACCACGAGTTGAAGATTTATTAGTTAAATTACACGGGGGACAACATTTTAGCAAAATCGATCTCTCGCAGGCGTACGCGCAATTGGTGTTAGACGATACAAAAAAATACACCGTTATTAATACCCACAAAGGGTTATTTGTATACAACCGTTTGGTATATGGCCTTTCTTCCAGTCCAGGTATATTCCAGCGACTTTTGGAGGAATTATTTGTTGATATACCGCGAGTTGGGGTGTTCTTAGATGACGTGATTATCACGGGTAGGTCTGCAGAGGAACACGTGGGGAACTTACACAAGGTATTTCAGCGATTAGAGAATTCAGGTCTGCGAGTAAAAAGAGAAAAGTGTGTATTTTTCGCTGAATCGGTTAGTTATCTGGGTCACGTAATTAGCAAAGAGGGCGTGCACACTTGTCAAGATAAAGTCAAAACGATTTTAAAGACACCGGCACCGACAACAGTTTCTGAATTACGGTCATTCATAGGTATGGTAATGTATTATTCAAAATTTGTACGTAATGTTAGTACTATATTGGCACCTCTTTACGAATTACTCAAGGTGGGTTCTAAATACGTATGGAGTTCGGAGTGTCAAAACGCTTTTGAAAAAATAAAAACAAGGCTTGCCAGTAGTGAAGTGCTCGTGCATTACTCCCCGGAGCTACCGCTCGTGCTGACCACAGACGCAAGTAGCGTGGGCGTTGGCGCGGTGCTGTCGCACGTGACGCCGGCCGGCGAGCGACCGGTCGCTTATGCATCGCGCGCGTTAACCGCGGCCGAGCGGCACTACTCTCAGATAGACCGAGAAGCCCTCGCGATAATATACGGCATACGGAAGTATCACCAGTACTTGTATGGGCGCAGATTTACACTTAAAACGGACCATAAACCTTTGACATTTATTTTCGGAAATAAAGTAGGTATTCCGGTCATGGCAGCGTCTCGTTTACAACGATGGGCCTTATTACTATCGGGTTATCAGTATAATATTGAGTATGTTTCGTCAAAGAAAAATTGTGCAGACGCTCTGTCTAGGCTCCCGGCGCTAACCGCTAGTAAACCGGAGGATGCGAAAGAGGTCACTTACACAAACTTTGTCGAAAACTTTTTACCAGTGACGAATCATGACGTTAGAGCGGCGACTGCGAAGGATTTGTTGCTTAGTAGGATTAAAGTTTATGTAGAATCGGGCTGGCCTACATCTTGCCTGGAAAACGAGCTTAAACCGTATTTTGTTAGACGTAACGAGTTATACATTGAAAACGGGTGTATTATGTGGGGATATAGAATGATTGTTCCTATATCATTGCGGCAATTAGTTTTAAGAATGCAGCGGCCGTAATTAAGGTACTCCGAGAAACATTTGCGAGGTTTGGTTTGCCATTAGAACTAGTATCGGATCAAGGCCCGCCTTATGCTAGTGCTGAATTGTCATTATTCCTTAAGAACAATGGTATCCGCCAGATTTTCGCACCCGTGTATCATCCGTCATCGAATGGGGCAGCCGAAAATGCTGTAAAGCTATGCAAAAAAGCAATAAAAAAAGCGTGGCGGGACAACGTAGACATTGACGCTGCACTTCAAAACTTCCTGCTGACGTATCGGAACACGACGCATGGCACGACCGGTGAGACGCCTGCGTTGTTGTTACAGAGACGTGCCTTACGCACACGCCTCGACTTATTACGCAACGACTATGCCATACAAGAGAGGGTGCGTGAGGCACAGCGCGCTCAAACGGAAAATGCTGGTGGTGTAGACCGCGATTTTGCGGAAAACGATACGGTTTGGGCTAGGGGTTACGGACGGCAGGAAAAATGGATTAAAGGTAAAGTTATTGACAAAGAAGGCTCTAGGCGGTATGTAGTAGATAGTGGTAACGGTCAATTCTTAACCAGGCATATTGATCAGCTAAAACGGAGATCGCGCTGGTCAGATGTTACTTGTCCTGACATCGATGTGGGTACCGATGGCGAGGTGGCACAGTCCGGGGCACCCGAAGGTGGGCTCGCGGGCTCGCCGCACGCGGTTGCGGTGGTGGATGATAATGGTAGTCGCAGCGAAATAGTAGACGAGGTACCTAAAGAACCTATAATGACAAAGAACGACAGTAATCGCGCGAGCGCATCTCATTCTCCGCCGCAGCCCGTGACCCGTTATCCCAAAAGACAACCCAAGCCAGTTGTAAGGTATGGCTTTGAAGTTGACTAGAAATAAATTTTTGAATCTGTATAATGTTAAGGCAGTCTTAAAATTAGTTTGTTAATTAGTATGGCTACCTCAGTTAAGTGTGTGTGTATTGTAATTTAAATTAGAGTCACAATAGTTTTAAGTTTCGATTCGTAAATTAAGGGTGGAGGTGTAATGTAGGTATATTATTAAATAGTTGTAAGTGGGTATTTTTTGTAAGATATTTATATTCGCCAGTCCGTTAATAAACGTTCGACTGCTAAGCTGTGTTTTTGTTCCTTGCCGTGTGCCGATATAAAACAGTACTGCGATGACATTACAATTTAAATTCAACGTTTTAGCTTTTTCATATTCCTTTACATGTCACTACGTTTAAATACGTTGACTTGGGACATTTTTTTCGTGGTTTGTGTATTAGACCCGTCGTCCATTTATTTGTAAGTCAATGTGAAACGTATAGATTTATCGTCAGATAGGAATGTACAGTTTACTCAAAAGTTTTTAAATTAGAGTTCGGTTTGCGAGAAAAAATACGTGGGTTTGGAATTGTTGTGTTTATCGTGAATGTTTATCCGAAAATTTTTCAACTTCAAGGACGTATTTTGTGTGTGGTTTAACTCGAATACGTCGAGGAGTATTTGACTTTGACGGATGGTACTTATGTTAACACGTGACCTTGAACAAGTAACTGAAATTTTTTTGGGGAATCTGTTTGCAAATACCCCGGCTCTGCGCGGGCAGAGTTACAGTTAGGGAGTTATGTGGGACTGGGCTGAACCCTGAAGGGGAGTAGCCCGACTGAACCCCCGGGGTGTTTCTCCTCTTCGTTGTACGTATACGCTATTGCTCGTCCGCGCTTCCAAAATCGGCTGGCCGCGCTCAGTGTTGCTCCTCCCCGAAAAAGGAGACACATCGGTCCCCCGATTCCAAATGTACTGCTCGCGTACTGCAGGCAACGAACTCCCCCAGAGTCCGCTACGCAGGGGCCATGGGAGCCAAGGCAGAATCCTCACAACTGTGAAGTTGTGAAGAAGTGAAGTGAATGCTCCCCCAGCCTCCGCGGGGATCTTTTGGTAGGCTCCGCATACGTGCATCCGCGTGGTCTCTCCGAGGAGAGTTATTTGGCGCGCCCATCGCAACTGCATCACCCCTTTAAGCGGTGCAGCTCCGCCAGGGTCGCGGGGGACCGACCTCACCTGCGTGCATCCGCGCGGACCCTTTCAACGCCGACCAAAACGAGCTCGCGCGGAATAAGCTACACCAAAATTAAGTCTAAGGACTAATTAGCATTATCACACGTCTCACTGTCAACCTCGTTGTCGTCGGTAGTCGGCCAATCTAGGGTGTCCTACAAATGCCTATTGGAACGAATACCAACTTGCCCAATAATCGGTATCGCAAGACAAGTTTTGAAATTTAAACATCGACCCATGCGCGCTCTTTATCTTTTTGAAAACAATGGTCGGTGTATGAATTGCCATTCATTTGTGCTGGAAATTAGTTCCCAAACAAGAAAACCAAAGCCATACTGAAGTATAACTACGTAAAGGTTGAATAGTTATGTTTGGAATTTTGCCATGTTGCGCAATTTTGAACATCTAATTTCTTCTTAACTTTTTGTTTCACGCGTATTGCGTTTGAGCCAACAACGGCAACTGAAAAATACGATTGCCTCAATATGGAGAAACAGAAGGTCAATTTGTGAAAGCGAAGAGTGATCACCCCTGTTACAAGTCCAAGAAAATATAGTTTTAATCCCCCATAAGTCCCCACTGATGAACACGGATGCAATAATGCACGTTGCATTACCCAGCTGCATGCAGTTAAGATACCATGTCACTTTCCGTACCATAAACCGTGACTTTATCGGAATACACTGCTGGAAGTGAAAGTAAAGTTTACTCGTGGATTAACAGGATCATGCCCAAGTTTCGCCTGAGGAATCTCGAAGGAATGTCTTAGACAAGATACACTGATAATAGGAAGAATTAAAATATTAGTCTCGCTAGGCAGCATATCAGCACGTTCAAAACCCGGAATGACATAAAGATATCGCATCCAGGCGAACATCGCTGAGTATAATCTTTCAGTGTAGGAGAATAGGAGACTTCTTATTTTGAACACAATGGGCCTGGGTCCCAAGTCAGTCACAAATTTTTTAAAGCATCTCAGTTGTGTGTCGACAGTGTCTATGGCAGGATTTTGTACGTTTGGTATTCTGCTAAAAGTTAAGAGTTTGTGGCTTGTCAGAGGCTAGTCATCGAGTCAGAGACTATTCAACTGCTACTGCATATTTTTTGGTGCTTAGTCTGCTCTTCAATGAAGAGTCGACGTCGATAGCATAGTCTGATAACTATCTGACATGAAAAGATACATAAATTTGAAGACCGAGTTGCTGATTAAACGAGATAAAAATGAAGATTTGCATAACAATTCCCATCATCGTCATCAGCTTACACGCATCCACTGCTGGACACAAGCCTCCCCTTGAGCACGCCAACTCTCCCGGTCTTGCGCCGCCCGTATCCAGGCCACCTTGCCCAGATCGTCCGTCCATATTGCCGCAGGGCGTCCCACACTTCGTTTTCCTTGACGTGGTCGCCATTCTAGAACAAGTCTGCTCCATCGATCAACCCTCCTGCAGACAGGCCTACTGCCACTTAAGCTTACTGATTTTGCGAGCTATGTCGGCCACTTGACGTATGACCTCGTCAGGGATTCGGTCCATCAGAGAAACCCCAAGCATACCTCCATCCCACGCTGAGCAACCTTGAATTTGTGGATGAGGCCTGTTGTTAATGCATACGCCTCGGCTGCGTAGGGCATAACTGGTAGAACGCACTGATTGATTATTTAATCAATCAGTGCCTTAGTTTTTAGGCTTCGTGGGATTGACGACCTTAAGACGTGCCTAAGCTTCCCAAATATAAAAATAATTCCCATGGTAGTTTTAATGATTGATTAAAGAATGAATGTGATTTCTGCCATTCCATTGATATTCTATTGAGGCTCAACTGCCATTGCATTGGAGTCTCATTGGAATTACAATTAATATGATGAAAATTGCCAGTTTTGGGACCCTGTTTTCCATTTAATAAGGAACTTCGACAAATCCGTATCCGACACTATCACAGTATTTCCAGGTTGGATCGAAGAATGTATTAACCAATTTAAACAATTCAAAACTCTAGTGAAAACGTCTTTGAAGGCAATTTGACTTTTAGAACTATGTTATATTGACAGTGGAATACCCGATCCCCAATATCCCAAAAAGTTGAATGTTTAGAAGCACCCCTGAAAACTATTTCTGACATAATTAAAGGAGTCAGGAGTTTCAGTGTCTAATTTCGAAATGATTAAATTGAGTAATAACCAATGATTTGCGGTAATGGAGACTAAACGGGGAGGAGATTTATGTGTCCAGGAAGGACAGGTGTCGACTTCATCATGATGCAAAGGGGAATAAGTGCACTCCGTCTGTATGACATAAATGGGACGCGATTTCATGGTACCTGGAACTGTTGATGATGATGCCAACAGAAACATTTTATCATCGCACCGCTGGCCACCGGTAGGAAGTTTGCACTTTGGAACCGAGTCCATCACGTACTGTACGTGGTTTCATAGGAGCTTCCTCGCTTAATTAGGTTGTAAAATGAAATGCCTGTCATTGTGGGTTTTCCCGCAGGAATACATTATGGAGTCCTTCAAAAGGGGTTTGAGAAGGGCCCTAAAGGGTTTGCAACGCGCTCGTGACGCCCCTGGTCTTACAGGCGCACGCACGCACACACTCAACACAGCCCCGCACTAGGGACACCCTGTGTCGCGGGTGTTATGGACACACATATAGACAACTACAAATTACACCCAAACTCACGAGATAAATAAATGTAGGCCATACAAATACATCTCCCGGCCCGGGAATCGCACCTGGGACCTCTGCGTGGCAGTCCGGCGTGGTAACCGCTCGGCCACAGAGGCAGTTAAACATGAGGGCGGTATGCTTGTTTACTGCCTATTTAATATATAAAAAAACCTGCAATAATTGTTAACGCTCTAGGTAGGGCAGTATTATATAGAGAATTTTCGTTGGGGCAAGGATGGTGCCAGGCGTTTCTGGACTCAATTAACCACGTCATTTCGCAGTTTGTTGGTGAAAGCCTTAGAATACTGCCTATGAGGTTGACCGTGTTGTAGATTGAGGACAAAAGGCTAGGCCGGAAGAGCTATGGCGGATATACTCCTGATGCCTAAAACCACCATGTCTGATGGGGAGAGTAGCTTGCGTCCAGGCGTTGCGGGTGAGATGGACGTTGAGAATGGATTGAAGAAGTGCTTTTGGATCAGAATCTATTAACATCGACTGATTACGGAATAACACTGACTAGGATGGTAAATTCATAAACCAGTTATGTCTAATATTCATTAATGCAAACCACCATATCCTGAACTATATTAGACTAAAATAGAGATGGAGAGATAGATATGTACGTATTTATTTGTAAGCATACATAGTAAATACAGTTTACATAATTTAAGATTACTATAGTTGAGCGTCTTACACCAGCAGTTAGTATACAAATATGAATAGCAAAGTAAACAATGTTCGCATTTACTCGTTAAATCATATCATATTATATAATTCGATTTTTTTTTAGTTAAATAATGTAATTTAAGAAAAAAAACAAAAAAATTATGACTTAAGATGATCTTAGTACCGTGTACCAAAAAACCGACTTCGAAAGTTTGGGGAATCACGTCTATTTGCCAAGTTTTATTGAAAGCGGTTACCGGAAAGTGCGCGAAATCGGATTCATCCTCTTGTTTCCCATCCTTAGAGGTATTTCCTTAAAATTTAAATGGGACCAATACTGAGTTACTCCACTGAGTTCCAACGAAAAAAGAAATGCCGGAGGACATACACACAAAAAACAGGCGAAATGAGAACGTCGTCCTTTTTTGAAGTCGGTTAAAAAGATAAATAAGCCTGCGACCCTCTATATATTTATAAGCCCTCTATAAACCATTGGGCTTAAATGTCGAAAAATCATGTTTACATTATAAAACAATTTGTCGCAAGCAATTAAAATAGTACATTCTTAAATCTAGTTGTAGGTAAAATTTTTATATCGTCAGGTAATACTTTATACCATAACTTTTCCAAAATCAATCTTATTTCCATGTAAGCTTATTATAATATTACTCATATTCGTACCATGGCGAACCTGTCAACCAAGAAATGTATTATTGCAAAAGTGAATGAAAGAACGAATGAATTCTCAATATTGGCTATTCCTAAAAATAGGTAAGAGATAACGCTATATGAAGTATACAATGCCATCTCTTTCTTTTTTGTTGTTCCGAATCATCTTATCGTAGTGTAATGTTTAAGTACTTAATGTTATTTACATTCAGAGAATTTTGACTGTTAAGAAAAGAAGAGTATGTAATAATAAAAGCCATTAAAATTATGTACGTTGTTTTCAATAATTAGGTATTCCGCATTTTCATGAAGAAAAATGAATAAAACAAGCTGAGTCTTGATTGGTCTTCGTAGTCTCGTTGTGAGTTCGGAACTATAGTCTAGTGTCAACTGTTAGTTTCACCAAGGAGCACACAGATGGCGCTGTTATAGTTTTACGAAATAAACATCGCGTATTTTTATTTAACGAAAAATTATTTACTATGTGCCATTAAATAAAAAGTAAACAAAATATTGAAGAGATATGTGTAAATAAATAAGTTCAACTTAACTGTTAATCATTACAAAGCAATATTTAGACAATAAATTCGAAAATGATACTGTTTCCATTGCATCTGTGTAACTATTTTAAGATTGCTAAATTTGACATAAGAGCAATATTACTTTAGTGTTAAAGTCGCGTCATAGCACGAACTGAGTGAATGCACAAAGCTGCCAATAAAACATCATAGTTTTAACATTACAATAAGCTTACTCTAAGCGCGTTATGGTACGAAATGTAAGGTTAAAATAATATTGTTTAAGAGGTGGTGGTAGGCCCCCAGT
This sequence comes from Hyposmocoma kahamanoa, assembly GCF_003589595.1. Lineage (NCBI taxonomy): Eukaryota > Metazoa > Arthropoda > Insecta > Lepidoptera > Cosmopterigidae > Hyposmocoma > Hyposmocoma kahamanoa. The sequence continues at coordinate 1,212,050 of NW_020654289.1, forward strand.
TCCTTTAGAAATATGTTGTTATTATTATATTAGTATTAAACATAACGATTAATTATGAAATATACGAGATTTAAATCCAAAAAAATTGTATCATTAAAAATATTTCGCAATTGCGATAACCTAAGAAGTCGTTAGCATGAAAGTGTTTACATTGATCACATTAATTTAGTCAGATATAGACTCGATGTTGTCCAGAGCCGTAAAGAGCAATGATGAGGGTAGGAAAATAAACACAAAAACACCGTAAGAAACTGAGTGTGTGAAAGGGAATGTAATTCATTGATGTCGCTTTCCTATCTTATCCCTGCGGATTTATCTTCATCAGTTTCTTCACTACTTTTTTGCCATTGGTCACATACTTTTGTAAGTAATTTACTTGTGTTTTGGTATTCCAGACCAATGCTCGCTTTGTTTTTGTTAAACCTTCATTGGTATATATTTTCTCTCTAATGCTATTGATCGTTACTCCAACTAACATTCTACGTGAGCAAACTAAGCTAGTTACGAGGTTACGAATAATAGTGCTTGAGGTTTTAGACCCAACAATGATGATAGCTGGTTTATTGATTTATTCTTACGGTTGTTTCCACTTAAGCATTCTACATCAGCAAACTAAATACTTCCATAATATTTTCTATTTTAATAATCATTAACTTACATTTTCGCTGGGCTGTTCAAAAGTAACAGTGCTGGTGAAGTTACAGGCACATGGGACTTATCAACTTATGTCTCAAGGTGATGGGCGCATTGGCAGTGTCTTTCAGATCTTTGCAATTTATGAACAGGCGTGTCGTTTAACACCAGGCGCATGAATTTCTCGTCCCGCCGCTTGGTATTATAAAAAAAAATTTCTCATACTCAAGAGGGTACTTTTGTTCAAACGCTGCGTTGGATTTGTTGTTATCTATTGTAACAGTTTTTTCTAGTTTATTTGTATTATTGTTAGCATGTTGCAGCTCCACCAATAAAGCGCCACATGTGTCCAAAAAAACCTCCTGTGGCATTTTGTTGCACACCTGACTTTCGTCAACGTCATTTCTTTCAGAGTCGTCTTCTCAATAGTTTCAGTGAATTTAGGTTTTGCCGGCTTGCATACCCTCTACCAGAGCAATATAGTATCTTTCATCAATTTTGACATGTCATTGTTAGGAACTGGAATTGATAGGAAAAAATCCAGAATTGGAGACGCAATGGTGGTTCGAAGTGTTCGAACCACCAATGGTGTTCGAACTTTTAAAAAAAAAAAGTTTTTGCGTACACGCCTGTTTATTTCGGGTGTTGCCTTGCCTTTTTAAGGACACCTTAATATGGTTGAGAAATGTACGCTGAAGTCGACACTCGCTCTCCACGATTAATCCACAGTTAATATCATATTTTTTTAAACACACATGTGTACGGCGTAACAATGTAATATACATTTTAATTAGGCATAATATCAGCGACACTCGCGTTATTTAACCCCAATTAGGGTCGCCAGGGTACCGTCCTTGGGCGTTAACACCGAAGCGTCTGTTCATAGCGGAAGCGGTGTTTTAGCTGGATAATCTAGTAATGATTAACACTATACGTATATTTTTGTAACTAAGTTAAACGTTGAACCAATGACTGTAAACAAATGATGCCTTCTAAAAAGTATGTTGAATTAGAATTTTAAGACGGGTGCTTATGCACGTTTGCACCTTATAATTGGACGCTCAAAACCTGAAATAAATTGTGGATGAGTTTACCCTTTATCTGCAAAGGTGGAAAGTACCCGTGGTACTATCTAGTACTATCTTTTGATATCAATGTCAGTTCATATTGTTCTTTGAAGAAGCTCTGAAATGATCTAATTTCTCCGCATTTTTCGTATCACTTCGCTTTAGCAATGAACTCCATCCTCAAAACCCCAAAACGAAACCTGATTTTGTACGATTTGCAAATGGATTTCCCTTGAAATTAAGAGATCACTGGTTCCGAGATTAAGTTACCGGTCAGCTGTTATTGGAATAATTAATATATTAATGTGATCTCGTGTTAAAGTTCGTGGCAAAGGTCGACGCCACCAAATTGATTTTGGTATCAAATGGGCTTCGTCAAATACTGGTAAGTTGCTTCACAGAATGAAAAGATAGTCGATTGATACGAGCAGGAACAACTTCACATTCTCATGGCCTTATCATAGTTATATGGATCTCGGGGCTCTTTCCGCACGCTTTTCTCAACTCGCTACTATTTCTTAGGCCATCTATTACAGCCAAAGTATTGCAGTTATAGTCAGATAATATTTAATAGTGTCACATAAAGTCTCAGTGGGTGAATGTCGCCTGAGATACTTGAGTATATTCTATACACATACGAGTTGAGTTTTGAACGTTTGATCTGTAATTTGGATTTATCTAACCTAGTCTAGTTCGTTGTAAGGTGTACATTTGTTAAAAACTAATAGGTTGTTTGATGGATTATCCACAATTTGTATGTGGACAAATAATTTTGGATCACTTTTGTTGCATGTTTATGGTGAAGTTGGCTTTGCCGTCAGGCCGCTGTCTTCTGCGTTTTCAGAACGAAAAAACATTGTTATTCCAGACATTTTGCGAATTCTCTCGAACTATTTTCCTTCGACGATCATTATACGTACAGTAAGAGACTGAGGAATTCTTTGTTTTTTTATGACACCATGTCACAGGACGAGCAAGCCACTTAGCTTTAAATGGCAAAGATCTGAAGGTCACTGCCAACGCGCCAGTCATGTTGAAAAGTTCCATGTGTCTGTAATTTCACCAGCACCCTTATCCTTCAAAACCGAAACGCTATAATGCTTACAGTACTGCTTGGTGGCAGAAATAGGTAAGTTGGCAGTACTTCCCTGAAGGAACGAATTCCTGCGGAGGAGGTATACTGCTACGTGTAGGCCGCGTATGTCATCCTCGTCTATTTTTTCACAGTCCATTGTCGATTAACGTAAGGCTACCTGTAATACAAAATATTTTTAGTTAAATATTTTTCGTATAACTTTGTAGCAGTAAAATAATGAGTAGAGATCATCCCAATGAACCCATTAGCTTTAAGTTTTCGGTAATCTTCCGGGATAATATTCAATAGAGCATTAAGTGTACGAAAATTGATAGGATTAATTTTCCGGAACTATGAACCTGGTTAAATTATGAGTTTGTGTTTACAGTTGTTTCAAGGTAGCTTACCGACTGACGACCTCTGTGCAGCTTTAACAGTTAAACAATTTTTTTTAACGTTGGAAGTTCCAGGAACTTCCAACACAGAGGAACAAAAGACAGACACAGGCAATTCCATATTTTAGCAGCAAGTAATTGGTGTGATTTTCTGGCTCGTATATGTTTATTCAAATGTAAATAATTTTGTATAAAAGTAGCGTAATCCTGTTGTACCATTTTCTTTTTTTTTATATTCTACTCGGCAACAATGGAACATAAGGAATTTAATAGGTCAAGTTAAAGACATTATCGAACTAAGATCAGTCCTACAAGTCGTCTTGTTTCCGGAAGACTTGTCACAGCCAGCTCAATAGTTTCTGTATTGTTACATCAATTTAGACTTATGTGATCTGTTTCAAGGACTTAGTTAAGTTGTTAAGAAGGCTTTTAGTTAATAATACACACGGGCAATAAATTCAGAGCGCTTACTAAATTTGACATAGATGTAGCGGAGAGTAATAGGGTTGCAGAATGGCCTGGCAGTTAGCACTATGTGCATTGACTTACAATTATATGGACGTCGGGTCCGCGCTAAAAAGTGTCAGAACTTATAGCGCCTTAAAATCGTATATAGAGCGTCATTCACGCTTTAGTCTTCGTTTGTTTGACTGACAGCGAAGCAAGCAAAATTAGACAGTACTGCGATGACATTACAATTTAAAAGCTTTTTCATATTCCTTTACATGCCACTACGTTTAAATATGTTGACTTGGGACATTTTTTTCGTGGTTTTTGTATTAGACCTGTCGTCCATTTATTTGTAAGTCAATGACTATGTGCGATAATTTAGAAAGACAAATTCGAAAAAGGACCTCATCCAAATTGGTTTTGGTCTGGTCGGTAGTGCTTCGAAATTTATTTCATTGCTCTGGTACTGGCGAACCACCTACATCGATGCCAGGTGTGCTCTTGGAGTGGTTATCTTGACTTTGTGGGAAACGGTGAAAAGGTACACGCGGTGTACACTGTCTCAACCAGATTGAAGACGTTCTTGAAAACAGAAACGGGAGTGGACGAGAACATTCATAGTCTTTACCTACTTTAGTAGTAGGCGAGCGTGATGGTGTGCGTAAATTCAACAGCAGTTGAAAGTTATTCTTTAATATAACGAAAAAAGACGACGAACAAATTGTGCGCCTGGTACCTAGCGACACGCCTACCTATAACCATTGCAGTTCCATCCAGAGTTTTAAATTACAGACTTGAGGGGCATTGTCACACCATGCCTGTTACCCTGAAACAAAGCTGAAGCTCCCATGTGCCTGAAGTTAGCAAAGCAGTAATGCTCGAATTCCTGCTTGACAGCAGAATTAGGCATGGTAATATGTCCTTGGACGAACTCTTTCTCAAAGAGCTCTACTGCTGCTAAATCTTCCTAATCATTAAAGTTACCTAATTACTGAAAAAGAAGTCAAATAATAATGGCGCTGAGACTATGAAGTTAATAAATATGTTGGGTCTAATTTATTTTGCCGGTTAATCTTATCATTTTGTGTCCCCGTGAAACACATTACCTCATAACAATAGTGGATGATCTTTATAGTCGTATGAATACATGAATAACAGATACAATGGCATCCATAGACAATTATTAATAACCTATACACCGTTTATATATAGGCCGCTCTAAAAAATTGCGTGAATGGCAAAAAAGCGACTGAATCGGTTGTGTTCCGATTGATTGTAACGAGTCTATTTTCAACATGGCCGGAGGCTGTTGCCGTTTAATTAATGCGTTATGCTCCCTATAGATGTCGTAGTATGGAGTTAAAATCGATAGCTGGCTTCAAAACGTTATGTGGTATTTAAAAAAACATATAAACCTAATTTGTAGTCCATTATATCAATAATATTTTAACCTATTGCGCCCCACATTGTAATTAAAATTCATTCACATTCCCTCCCAAATATACAACACACACTTACACAACTTCTCTTTTACCCTAACAACTCATATGAATTTATTGACTTTGTTAACAAGTCTTATCTATAAGTTAACTTTGAATATGCTTTTCAATAACCATATGAGTTAATTTAGTAAACTGTAAAAGTAATTGAAATCAGATAATAAGCTCTTTAATCCATTGTTACCCTTGATATACTATTATTACATATCTATACTGCTAACTTGGTTAAACTCAATTTCACGTCAATTAGGTAGGTACTTAAAATTGAAAATTGAGTTTAACCCTATTCTAGTACATTCCGTGGAATGGGGGACCTGGCGACTTGTAACACAGGCATTTACATATATGCCCGTCTCAAGGGGTCTGCAAGTGGACATGTGTCCTCAACAATTACTGTCAAAGGATACTGTCGTGTATTACATATTTGACAATGATGGTTTCAGACGGATGTCGGACGAAAAACGGTGGTAGACCCCAGGCACCAGTATCTCACAAATATGGTTAAATAGTAAATTCACTAATCAATAAACGTTTCATTACATAAATTACCTTGCATCTTTCTCTTCAACGTTATTATTCCCATCTGATGGTGGGGTTTGCTTTTCTTCTACTGTCCTTTCACTTTGCTCTCTTGGATGTGTCGTTTTCAGAAACATGGCAGCTCCTTCTTTGGCGATATGATCTATCCATCCTATCTTCGGTCTTCCTCGTTTTCTGGACTCAAGGTTCCTCAAATCCATCACGGCATTTCCAAATCCTTCTTACGCGTTCATACCCCCTCAGCCTCCTTTTTTTTATAATATCAAGTGACGGGACGAACAAGTTGTGCGCCTGATGGTAAGCTACACGCCTGTTCACAACAGTTGCAGTGCCACTTAGAGCATTAAATCGCAAAGGTCTGAGGGACACTGCCACTGCGCCCGTCACCCTGAGATATAAGTTGACAAGTCCCATGTGCCCGTAATATCACCAACACTCTTACCGTTCCAAGCCGGAATACAGTAACGCTGACATCACTGCTTGGCGACAGAAATAGACACGGTGGCAGTACTTCCCTGGACGAACTTCTGCTACTTTTTTCTTTTTTGCTGACGAAGCATGTCTTATTCCTTCTTACTGTGTATTTTTGTGTTGTACCGTTGCAATAAATGGTGGATATGCTATTTTTCGTGCAGTATTATATATATAGACTAGGTATAGACACTTTAAATAACATACAAAATAAAGGTACCAATGAATCTCCATTACCGTTTCGTTATTCGGGTTAACAGAACGAAATATTTGTATCCACAAAGTCGATTACCGCAACACGAGTTGATTCCGCATTATCTCATTATAGGGTTGACACGGCTCCGATCTCATTATCGCCCCGACGTCCGATAAATAACTCGACCGGGTAGGGTTATTCCGGTTACGTCACCTATATTTTATTATTACTACCGAGGAAAACTATCAAAATGGCGCTAAGGAATCATGGTATACTTTTAACTGTTGTTGTGACTTTAAATTTTTTTTTTAGGGTTAGAAACCTTCTCCAAGGGGTATTTTTTATTTTGATATTGTCTTTTACCGTTACAGAGATACGTAATAAATATATAAATAACATACGTAACTTACAAATTAAATAGCTGCATTAGGATTTTGGAGAATATTTATTTATTTAAGATTTACCAACATTTCGATACCCCCAGTGAACATTACGACATTTTGTTCTGTTTTTATTTTGTTTATTGGTTTTTCACAAAATTCGTTTTTTTGTTTTTTTTTTTAATTTTGTTTTATATATATTCACAAAATTCGGGGAGAATAATATTAGTAAATAAATATGGAATTTTACAAAACAGAAAATGATCAAACAATGTAGTTGGCGTAATGTTCATGGAGGTATCAACTTGATTATATTATTACAATCTTAATAAAGTAAACTGAGAACACCTCAAAACTAAATGTATCAATCAGTTACTGATGAACTTGCAATAAGCAGAAGCACAGTAAAATTGACAACATGATTTAACATCAAGTAAAAGGGCAAATCGACATTATTTATTTTTTATTTAATAACAACAGCAATAATCAAAAGTATGAATAAAAAATATGATATTACATTCGGCTTACTACAAATATCTACACGAGTATAAAACTTGTTGAGTTGATGAACTGTAAGAAAAAAAAGGAAAAACAAAAAAATACATATTTAAGTAATTGGGAGTAAAACGGAACGTATCCTGCTAGGTGAGGCACTGTGAATATCAAATCGGTTACTATGTTTATTTACCAATTTACTTAGTCTTGAAATGGAGAATTGATCTAAAAAATGGTTTTTGTTTTGAGAATGACTGTAAACGGTTAATAACTCATCCTCATTTTTAAATAATTAATAGGTACAGACATTATTTTGTGGAAGTCCGTGTTAATAAGAGCGGAAGTAAATAATTTGAAAAATCATATGAAAAATTTGTTTTCATTGTAGTGTAATTGCCCTTGTATTATTAATTTAATGCGCAGGGAAGTTGGCAACACAAACCCGTCTATTGAACTATTTAAACTTATAAGATTCGCGGAGTAACAAGTTAATTTTTGTTTATCCTTTTTAATTAGCTCTAACTTTGGCTAGGTCCATTGACATTGAAAGTTATGGGAACGACGAGTTGTAGTCAGCTCCAGAGCTCCTTGTGAAAAGGTTCTTCCAGGGAACTGCCATCTTACCCATTTTCGCCGCCAAGCAGTAATGTGAGCATTACTGCGTTCCGGTATTTAAGGATAAGGGTGCTGGTAAAATTAGAGGAACATGGGACTTGTCGACTTCGACGTCAGGATGACGGGAGCAGTGGCACTGCAACTGTTAGGGACAGGCGTGTCGCTTTCCACCAGACGTACGAATTGTTCGTTCCGTCACTAGGTATCACAAAAAAAGTTTTGAGAACTATTTTCTACAGCTGGGTGTTTAGCGTGATGGGAAAATGATTCGAGTACCTGTAGCGTCATGTACCTATTATTTTAATTCTAAACTAGGTACGTTGATTTGTTTTTGTTTAGTACGTTTCGTTAAGAGGGAGCAGAGGAAAAATTCCTAATCTAATTCCTAATTTTTAACTTTAAAGGGTATATCCACTTTAAAGTTAAAAATAAAATATTGTATTAGTAACTACACGATATATTCAAGCATAGACATTAATATGAAACATAAAACAATAAAGTTTCCTCGATAGATAAAAATCACGAAATGACCTCTAATTTTCACATTTTTTCGATTTATCCTTGAAATGCTACAGGTTATTAAGATAAAAATTAGATAATTAATTATATTTATACATGATCGACAACTGTTACTACGGATTTTTTTTAATCCCTTTAGTTTAAGAGTTATTCCGCTAAAACGAATTTGGTACTTTTAATGCGCAAAATTCAACATCTCCTGTCGCATGTCACGCGAACTTCAGGCATATATTTGTTTCACAAATTTGGGCGGAGCCAACGTCATAACTTTTTTGGCATGAGAACTCTTAAGGCTCAATTTGTTGCGCTGCGTGAGAAGGCGCGCACGGTCGGCGCGAATATTCGAGCATTCGCGTGACTGCGGCTTGAGGAAGGCAGATAGTATTACGTCGATGTTAGACGTCACACTGCCCCTGCCTTCGCGCCACTTCCCGCGGATTCGTCAGGCGTCGCCGACGGCAGCTGCGAATGCAAGAGCATTCTCGAGCATGGGCGAGAATTCAGCGGAAGATTTTTCGTATCTATTTTGCACGTTACACAATTGGCCATAAAGTTTATTGCGTTACAAAAATTTGCTTCCATTCCGTTCCGCCGCAATATAAATTGAGCCTTGCGGTGAAGAGACTACATTGATGCAACCAGTCGTAGTTCCCAAACTGCAATGCAACGGATGGCCAAAACCCTGTCGTTAGAGATGACCCGTATAAAAATTTTGGGCTTGTTCAAAACGCAAAACAATTAAGCATGATAAAACAATACTGTAACGAACGGAGAATAACTCACGTCGGAAGCGCCCAAGGGATCCGGTTCATTTAAACCGAGAGGGAAATTGGATCCTGCACGTCACAAAACCTTTTTATCTTAGGGGAAATAAGAAATGAGTTCCGCCCTGTTCCGTACTTTATGTTCCATTTTAAACAGCCCTTATTTACTTAAGTTTATCACTGTTGGGCCTGGTACTTACCTTTGGCAGCCAGATTTGAAATACACAATGAGAAACATCTACAAGTTTTAATTGATGTTGTTTTTGTTTTGTTATACTATACTATGTTTTGTATGTTGTTCTAGTTCTTAGGTTTTTTACTCATAGGAAATAAAACTATTTTTCACTTGACTAGTTCGGAAAGGATTTCTTTCTCATTAGAAATCTGCGCGCAAACGCACTTTTTGCACGCTGTGTGGATAAGGTTTTTGAAAGTCGAACCTGACAATGGACTGTGGTGCACCCAACTTTTCCTTCGATGAAAAAAAATCATAATAACACGTTCAACTACGTGATTTGTCGTACATTATTTATGTAACTTAGATCAGTTGGTATATTTTATTCTTATTATGGTTGATATTAAATTGACCATAATAACTAATTTTGTTTGTTAAATTATTTTGATTCGTCGAAGAACTAAACTAATTTCAATAATCACACAAACTTATAAGTACAAGCAAGAATAAAAATTGATGAGATGCAAATTCAGAACGCATCCGAAGATAAACTTTATCTTGTGAATAAAAAAAACAGCGACGCTTCGCTCATGGTTCAGTCTTAGAATCCTTCGCTTGTTCAGGTTTCAATACAAACACTCGCGCCAAACAACAACTTTGCAGCCTTAGAATAATAACGCATAGAAACCTAGTCTGCACACGCTAAGTGAGGCAAATTGAAGCGCTCCCAAAGGACCTACATGAGCGGGCGGGCCGTCAGTGCTCAAGGTCAACTTGCACCGCGAACAGCTCAAGAATTTTAGCTAAAACTGACGAAATGTGCGGTAAATGAGTGTAAAAATACGTCTGACAAACATAAAATAGATACTAACATCACATTCCACAAGGAAGTAACGCGTTTCAACTTGTATTTTTATATAAATATAACCTAACGAAAATTAATTTCGTTGCAACAAGACACGAAAACGTTGCAAAGCAACGGATGCCTTACGAATGAGCGGTAGAGTTTAAAATGAAATGAAATGAAACTATCATTCTATGCGTTATTGTTCTAAGTTTGCAGCCTTGCATAACAAATAACTATTTTCGAGTCTACTAGTTGACTCTGCCGTGACATGGGTCCAGTGTATCACAATAATAATTATTTTACGTGCCATAGCCGAAGAGTGCCTCTCTCTTCTCCCATTTAAAAATTCAAAATTAATCTTACGACTAAGAAAGACGAGAGTCTATAATAGATATCCAGAATAATATAACACTTTATTTCGGATTAAAAAACTATAGATTATAATTATTAATACAAAGATCGAACAATCAGAAAAAGCACTCAGAAAAAATTCCTTCGATCCGGTCGGATTCGAACCGACGTCTTCTTGCATACCGTGCCAGACGCTATACCAACTAAGCCACGGAACGAACCAACGGACGTCACGAATTTTTCTATGTGCTTGCGTCGTGTCTTTGTACTTGGTCTTTCAACGACTTTTTAGCCGTAGCGCCATCTATGAGAAATCTTTGACGGATTTATCACCCAGTTAGTACCTTTACAGCTACCAGTCCTGGCGAGAGATGTCGCTATTCACTGCGTTAATTAAATTTTTATTGAATTGATATTCAATTCTTTTTTGTGAAATTACTCCACTAGTTTGTTATAATTATTAATACAAAGATCGAACAATCAGAAAAAGCACTCAGAAAAAATTCCTTCGATCCGGTCGGATTCGAATCGACGTCGACGTTGCAAGAAGACGTCGGATCGAAGGAATTTTTTTTGAGTGCTTTTTCTGATTGTTCGATCTTTGTATTAATAATTGTAACAAACTAGTGGAGTAATTTCACAAAGAAGAATTGAATATCAATTCAATAAAAATTTAATAAACTATAGATTGCTCGTAAAAGAACTTAAAAAGAAAGATAGTATGTATAATAGAATGGAAAATAAGATTACAAACAATAAACGAAAATTAATAAATACAAATTCAAAACTTTAAAATCATCAATCAACATGAAAATTACAACTATTTGAAATCACAAAATTCAAATCATAAAATAAAAATAAGAAAACTAACAAAAGAAATATTGAAAGTTTAAATTAAAATTACGTTAAAAATTGGCCTACGCCCTTCGTTTGCTCTATCCAGCATTTCAATATTGGACTGTCGTATCTTCCAACAATGGCATTCAGAATGGTTATGAATTATAATAATTAAATGAATAAAATTAAAGCTCCCAAAACGTAGTTTTTTCCAACAAATATACGTGATTTAGGGAAAAATATGGGGAAAATAGTTTCATTTCTCATAAATTATTATTGTTTATATTAGTGACTACCTCATCCCTGGATATTGTATTTTAAATTGTAATATTCTGACATTCATAATCAACTCATTATGCGTCTCACTTTAGGGCATACTAGTCCCGGGAAAGAGAGAATTTAGTCCGCCACATTGACCTAGTAAGTTATGACAGCTTAAGCCGAGTCACCACAGGAGAAGCGACGAAAAAATTTATTTGCTAGATGAAATGTTTAAGATATATAAGATACTCTTCGACAACAAGTCTCCAATCTACAATGCGTCTGCCTAAATCTTCTCTTTAAAAGGTAATTGTGTTCAGAAGTGAGATTTATGTTCATAAGGTTACAGTAAGTATATCCAACATATGTACATTTTGCCTTAAAAAACCCGTACACGACTGAAAATGAAAACATATTAAAACGAACGTTGTATAAAGTTTCATATAGACCATTACATGTACATGGGTATGGTTGGTTCCGCGTACAACATCAATTTCATTAACAAGACCACCGTATAACTCACCGTGTACGTAGATGGATACGATATGTTTTTGTCCATTGTTCATTAGTGATATTACTTTCCTATTGTGATTCTGTCACGAGGAGCGTATTTCATCGTTTTCAGCTGTTTTTTTAATGATACGTCACTCCAACTCACGTGATGGAAAGTGATGATGAGGTCGACAATGGTGCATGCATATCTAAATAATGCCTATTCTGTCTCGCGTTGAAAAGGACCAAGTTGTAACGTTCAAAGAACAAGTCTGTAGGCAGGGAATACCACTCCATAGCCGTTCGCCGTACAATTGTGGAAGCGTAACGCTTCGTGCGAATTTTTGGAATATGTTCAACATAAGGGTGATGCGATGATGGAAAGACGAAGGTGGAGTTAAATAGTGCAATTCCGTCGCATGTATCTAAAACTTGGTTGTTTTATTCACTTGCAACTCTTTTTACACGTTTTCTTTATGAAGTATTACAGATTTTTTTTTTAAAATGGGACGGCATGGGGAAATCCGAAACCACAGAAGATACAAGGAAACTATAGGAAATGAAACTATTTTTCCGAATTTAAATCGCATATATTTGTTTTTTCAAGAAACGTCGGTTTGTTTGTTATGTGTAACAATCGCGAAAACCTAAGAACTCGATAAACAAGGAAACTGTCTTAGGAACCATTAAGTATTTTTTTGTGTAAACAATTTTGGAACTGTCAATTTTTTGGTCAAGCGTGAGCTGTTCGTAAAAATGAATAAAATTAATAAATTTTTTTTAGCGCTGATCGATTGAGTTTTATGTAAGGATCATTTCAAAGGTCAAACATCGTGACATTCAATAAAAAACTAAAAAAAAAGCTCATACTTCATTAAAATAAATTAATTTTCGCCACGATGATTTTACGCCGGTCAAATTGAGACAGGACAGTTGTTGCCCGCGATCGCGTACAGTTCACAATTCTGTATATAACAAATTGTATCACAATAAGAAATAACATTTTATTTACAAATATTTTACGCATTTGCTAGCGACAAACGTAAAGTCATTTCTTTATTTTTTTTATTATGATGTCAAGTGGCGAGAGGAACAAATCGTGAAGTCGTGCGCCTGATGGTAAACGACACCCCTGTCCATAGCAGTTCCTGTGCCACTCAGAGCTTTAAATCGCAAAGGTCTGAGGAGGTTGACAAGTCACATGTGCCTGTAATGTCACCAGCACCCTTACCCTTCAAACTCGGATATTGACGGCAGGAAAGGGTAAAGCAGTAATAATAATAATAATAATAATAACGCACACACTCAACATAGCCCCGCACTAGGGAAACCCTGTGTCGCGGGTGCCATGGACACACACATAGACAACCACAAATTACACCCAAACTCACGAGAGAAATAAATGTAGGCCATACAAATATTTCTCCCGGCCCGGGAATCGAACCCGGGGACCTCTGCGTGGCAGTCCGGTATGGTAACCGTTCGGCCACGGAGGCAGTACTCTCTATGACGAACTTGTTACAAGATAAATAGTCTCAAAAGTGTAAGAGCTAATTCAAAGTTAATTAATACACTCATTTTATGAATTTGCGCATTTCATTATTTTATTTCATAACCTGAATTTGTTAATTTATCTAGAACAATACTTCATCACAAGTTTGAATTTTATACATTCATCTTTATTTTGAAATGAATGTGAAGCATTTTTAATTGATGGCAGTACTTTGAAAAAATTAACAAAATTTAAAAATAAATTAATCCCCATCACATACACACTATATAAAAAGACCACGAACTCATATCCCCCACCTCACTTTCCCCATATATGACTTTTCAACTTATGTTTTAGGGCGGGTTCCCATTACGTCGTGACGACAGATAGTCGTGCAGTTTGAAGTGTCGTGGCTTGTATATTTAAATGAAGTTGTTCACATATGTAGAACACGATTTACTGTCGTGACAATGGGAAGAGCTAGAATTACAGTCGCCCGACGATAAATAAAATGTCACGATATAACAGATTATACGTGGGCTTACCGTTGTTAGTACTGCTAGACTAGTTTACTTTAGTTACTTACATAGTATAATGTCCTACGGGATTCTCATGTGGGGTAAAGCGGCAGATATTCACACCATATTTGTATTGCAAAAACGAGCGATTCGTTCTGTGTACCGTCTAGGGTCCTCATCGGGTTTCTCTCAGAGAAAAGTTTAAGGAGAATGGTATCA
>NW_020654289.1:1281340-1299860 GCF_003589595.1 Hyposmocoma kahamanoa
TGGACATTTGCCAGATATCATTTTTCATTCATAATTGCCGAACTTTTTTCTTTGTAATACAATAAAAATTTGAATCATTTTCATCTAAATTTTTTGTTTTATTTTGTTTTAGAAAACAAAGTTCTTGTTGAAAGACCCTTTAGTTCCAACTAACAAATTAGCATAGTCTATTCCTTATTGATGGCTAATTGGGTTTACCGTCTTACACACATACACACAATCACACAACACACATACAGACCCATACACTCTCATTCTCCTCACGCATAAGTCTAGTGTTGTTCATTTTATAAGATGATGTTTATCTTAGTCTATACTTACCTTTGGTCCGGAGTGTGGAGGGGTTGGTGATTTGCAATGCAGGTCTCCTAGTACGGACTAGAACTGTAAATATATTCTAAGACTTTCTGAATGAATATAAAGATTTATTATTATTATTATTTAAATTTGAAGAAAATATTCCCACTTTCAAGAGTGGCAAACTAAGTCATTCAACTTTCGAGGTCGGTTTTTTTAGTACTAAATATTATTTAAATTTTCACGATTGCTACACGTCGGTAATATGGTATGATTGAAAAAACAAACATACACGATTCTCGATCCGGAAACAATATAGTTCTACATTTGATTTGCATTTAAAAAAGCTATCTGAATACAGATGTTTGGACTTGTTTGTAAACGTTATTTAAACGCAAATGGAAATATATAAATCGAGAGAAATATTTCCTTAACGAATTCTATTTTGGTGGATGTTACCTACATCCTGAAGCTTACGAAATCTACTAACATATGATAATATGCGTACATCGTTACGGTTCTGTGCAAAATAATATCAAGTTTGTGGTAAATAGAGTGGTGGTAGGTTGCGGAGAACGGTTGCTTCGCACTTTAGAGTTCGATGGTTCGAATCCATGTGGCGGTACATGCCTGTGACTTTAATTTCTAAGTAACAGAATGAAACGTTCGCATCCCGTGGAAAACCTGTGAACCTGTGTCAACTCTAAACCTTTGTTTGTTGTCAATAGTGACGTGCAGTAATATTATAATATAATATAAATTCGGCATTTGTTTATGGAAATTCGAAATGTTTAGAAATATAATCTAATACGAGCGTCACTTATAGGATCGCTGTCCAGCACAACTTCTACCTCCGGCAAACTCGCGTCCAAGCTCAATGCAAAATAAAGCAGTTTCAAATTGACGATATATTAAGTAAACATTTTTATTTTCGTTTTATTGAAATTTCTAAACCAGCTACCCCTTGCAATACTGGTTTAAAATCTAAAACTTATGGATGCGACCGCATTTAATTATATTTTTTTCGATGATGAATTCAGATTTGACCTCACTATTGTAATCTGTCAAAACGGCCATCACAGCGTGCCGGTACTGTAATTTATTTGTGAACACACAGGTTTTAACAAGTCGACATATATAAAATAAGGAGGTTAAGTTTCACTGTATCCGGCCAAACATGAAGTGTACAAATATAGGTATTGAAGGTATATTATAGATGTACTCATATACACTCCAACAAACTAAACTAGGTGCAACGTGTTTTTTTAATGATACCTTTTCACACATGCATGTCCCCGAGGTTCCTTCATTATTTGCATACAACCATAGACAAGAAAGGCAATAATTCCTGGACTCTTTTTATTAATTTTAGGGAAGCGACCTGCTCTTAAGCTCCGATATTTAACGAGCCAACAGATTGTGTCACGAAGGTTATTTATTCATGTTGATAAATTTTGATACCTGTCTAATAAATTCTTATTGTTTATTATAAAGAATCTCGGATTTTTCGCCTTATGAACGGAAATCATCGCTTGAATCCTCATTACCATTAATTATTAATTCTTGAGTAGACAAAATGTCAAATGAAACATGACGATCCCAATCAGACAATATCTTCTTTTTAAACCCGCCCGCTTTCACAATTAAAATTTCTACATGAATAAAATCGTTTGTTATATAAACTCGAATCGGAAATGCATTAGGTCATCACTAATTGATTAAAATTCGAAATGCCAAAAGTAAAATAAATGTTTAGACAGCGTTGGCAAAACAGACATAGTTTCGAGTCCTGTTCAAAGGCGAATTTTTCTTTTTGCTTGATCCTTGTTATTAATAAATTATAACAAACCAGTGGAGTAATTACCAAAAAAAAAAAAAATCAAAACACATCATAATATTCATTAATAATCAATATTAAATAGTAAAGCGACATTTCTTGTCAACCTCTGGTAAAAAATTAGTGCGCATTTGACTTCCATGTCACCTGGTGGAAAGTGCACACCTAAATAATGAAAAAAAAATTCACTCTCGCCTTGAAAAGGTCCAAGTTATATCGTTCAGAGAACAAGTCTGCAGGCAGGGAATTCCACTCCTTAGCCGTTCGCCATATAAATGTGGAAGCGTAACACTTCGTGCGAATCCTTGGAATATCCACAACATAGGAACCCCAGCCTACGTCTGGTTATATATTTTTTTCAAACATCATGGATCGAGACTACCTCCATGAGATAAACGGGTTACCAAGGATTTTTGTCGTCCAAGTACACAGAAATTGTATAATAACCTTTGGTATAAAGTTTTTGATTCATTATAGTTTTAAACCTCGTGAATTTTTGTATTCATCCACCGGAATCTTGTTATGGCAGCGTCTACACTGTTCCTTAAATGAATTTGTGACTTTGTGAAGACGACTATCAAGAACAGCCCGTTTATTTTTATTCCTCGTATTAATGTTATGTCTGTCACTATTTTTCATAAAGATATTACTATTCATTTCATAAATTCTCTTTAAACTTTTCCGTTATCACGCATATAGAAATTCGTGAGGTCTTCTGACTTGATCTGTTTTCGATCTGATCGACGGAATTTTTCTGTTTCTGATAATTATCACTTGAGTGTTAAAATAGCATTCCACTGAAGCGGGCTACTTTGCACGATTTAACCTACGTATACGTACGGTGTACGTATACGTGTACGTACGGTTCGTGGAGTAGCAAATTAATTTACTCCATTTTTATGTATCACCATACATTTGGACACGGAATTGGCTTGAGCTGATCAGTAAAAGCTTTCTATTTTTAACCGATTTCAAAAAAAGGAGGAGGTTCTCAATTTGACTGTATTTATTTGTGTGTATAAATGACTTTGATGATTCTTTTTTTTATTGGAAAGAACCGCAGTATTGGTCGCATTTAAATTTCATAAGAGTTAAATGGAATGAATCCGGTTTCGCGCACTTTCCGGTAACCGATTTTAATAAAACTTGGCAAATGTAATTCCACGTACTGTTAAAGTCGGTATTTTTTATTAAAAAACTTATTTAGTTTATTGAATGGCACGATGTTTTACTACCATTATATTTATTTATTTAATTAAATAAAATTACTCCACTTGTTTGTTATAATTATTAATACAAAGATCGAACGCTAAGAAAAGTCCCTTTGATCCAATTGGATTCGAACCAGCGTCTTCAAGCATACCGTGTCAGACGCTACCTCAACTGAGCTACGAAATGAACTTGTTGCGGTAACCACTTCGCCGTAGCGCCATCTATAAGTATGGTGGCCACCTTATACAGCTACGAAGTAGTCCTAACGGCCTTTACACGTATTACTTAGTGTCGTTGTCGGGATTTATTTTCCGGACGTACACGTGTAGGAAAAGGTTTGCAGGGAAATATATCCCGCTTTCGTTGACCCGGGAAATTGTCGTCGTCTTAACTTGGGGGAACCATTTATTCGCGTTTAGGCGGAGTATGCCGATACTGGCTTGTCTTATATTATGCAAACGAGTTTTCAGTCGGCCCGGGATTTGGGGCGCAAATCGGGACCTTTCCGCGTAATCTTGCTCGCAGTTCATTGAGTAGTTTCTCGTGTTTCCCTTTGAATATATACATGTGTGTATTTACGTTTTGTAAGGTCTGCACTTCTTTAACCAGCTTTCGAAAAACTAGGGTTTTGGGAATAACATGTTTGATGTTGTATTTTATTTGAAACCAAAGGGGTTTTATAATTCAGATTTTTACATCCACATGATTAAAAAAAGGGTTACCCACTGCAAATTAAGGCAAACGATCCTCTAATTATGCTGTCACTGGTGTCGTTAAAATTGGGTTAAATGTGTGAACACATATTTGAAATTGGATTAAAAAGTAATTAAAGGCGGTAAACAAAGGAATTTATAATACGTCGAAATTTATATCACATTGCTGAAATGATATAAATGAATAATATTTTCACTGAATTTAACAAACGTTTTCCACAAATTAATAACGTGCACTAGTTAATATTCATAATATCATATTCATTTGGTTTACATTTGATCAAACAAACCGCAATAATTAATTTTAAAAGCCAGTAGCGCTATAGTTAATTCACGTAAATATAGAAAAGAGAAAATGATTTTCATCCACAATAGTTTTACCTAAAATTTTTTTTTCTGCGTTATGTGTATTCGTATATACGCTTAAGTCGGCTTAATACGAGTTTGGGATTTAACACTCGAAGAATTCCAACGAAAGATATTTATTTGCTTCAAAAATGGTTAGGCAGGATATATTCGAGGTATGGGGATGTCAGTTTTATTTTCATGATAACAAGTGACGGGACGAACAACTCGTAGGCCTGGTGGTAAGCGACACATCTATCCATAACAGTTGCAGTGCAACTCAGAGTTTTCAATCACAAGTTGACAAGTCCCATGTGCCTGTAATTTCATCAGCACCAAAATCAAAATTCTTTATTTGACACGTCGCAAGCTCGTAACATCTAGCACGTCAATAGTACAAAATTTCTTACATTATCAAAGTAATTCACTACTAACATTTAATGTATTACATTTATGTATTTATGTATTCTTATCACGTGGCAAATAAAGAAATTTTGATTTTGGTGCTGATGAAATTACAAACTAAATTCAAACAACGATTTGCACATGCATACAATTAAAACATTTGATTTAATAATAATAATATATTGTTATGAAAACTGCTTAAGTAATAAATTATCAATAGATACATTAAATGTCATAAATAATGAACATTTTTTTGAATGCATAAGGTTAAAATATTCGTCAAACTTTAAATAATGGATTTTCTAATAATTTTTTTTTCATCTTTTGAATTGTAACTCGGGCAATTTAGATTAATTTAATATAATAATTAAATAATAATGTTATCTTTAGACAGTAACCTTGCATAGCAGTTCTTTTCAATCTCGTGTTTGGTACTATCAGTTTGTTTCTGGTCCTAGTATTGTAAGAGTGTACCTACATCTCTGGTTCTTTTTAGCCCTTCAAAACGGGAAGGTGGTAAAACTCACATTACTGCTTGGCGGCTGAAATACGTAAGGTTACGTGCACGGTCGTGATGATCATTATTAGTACGTTAAATATGTGCCACGCCTTAGGCTAAAGGTCATATAAATTCTGCTTCCACCCTATCTCAAGCACTTAAGTGCGCGTATAGAATTTCTGCTTAATTAATAAGATCTTTAAGCGCGCTTAGTGTATTGACGAACCGTGGAGATTGTAGCTTACCGTAAGAGAGGAATGTAATTAGTTTCTTAATTATCTTACGCCTTTAACAAAACATGTAAGCTTGCGATTATACCTCTATACATAAGCCTTACAATCTTGTCAGGGGTTGTGTAGGCGGTGGAGTTTAGGTAAGACGGCGCCGACGATGGTAATGTTTTAACGAGTACTTAGGGTGAGTACAGATCTGGCGAAAGGGCCGCGAATGCGCTGCATGTGCGCTGCACGCGTGCTCGTGGCACGAGAACAGATCTCACAACGTATTGCTCGTGTGCATATCGCAAACCTGTCGCAAACAAGCGGCCTTACCTATCAAAACCGGAACACAGTAATGCTAACATTACTGCTTGGAGGCAGAATTATGTAAGGTGGCAGTACTTCCCTGGACGATCTCTTTCACAAGGAGGTCTGCTGCTACTACAAACCAAGCGGAGTTAGCCTAATAAAGATAAATTTATTTCAATATAACTTAATCTAATACAATACAATTAAAACAAATGTAAATAAAGCTAACTATGGTATTAACATAAACATTAAGAAGGAATGTAAATTATACATTCTTCATAGTAACGCCATACATTGTAATATTAGAACTTAATGTCTAATTGCGATGCCTAAACTAAGTAAATATTTACCTGTATTTTAGGCATCTTTCTGGGCAAATTTCTTTATATGACAGCTTAAAAAGAGATTTTCTGTATTTAACTATAAAATAATTAGTAGTTATATGTCAAAGATTACCTGTTTAAAAATACTTATTAAACAACTTCCAGCAAGTCCTCTGTTCCATTGTAAGTTTTACTCATAAGCCACAATTTGACGGTTATAACTAATGGTTTGATCTACCTTCTCTCCAGCAGAGGTTCGAATCCGGGTTCGTACCTCTAAGGAAAGGATCGTTATGCAACCTGCACGTCGAGGAAAGTTTATAATTCTCGGAAAACGTATGAAGTCCACAACCCTCATTCAAAGTCATAGAATCATGTATTAATCATTTGTAAAATAAATTTACACTTGAAAACGTCACATTTAAGCTACTGCTCGTTCTTTACGCTGAGAAGAACGAGCAGGAAACTCTAGGGATTGCTCTTTTCAAATAAACTTAAATGCTATGGAATACACTTTGAATCAAATTTGTGTGGATTCTGGAGCCTTGTCGTCTTTCCATACATCTTTATCTAACACGTAGTCTTCAATTTTGTAATATTATTTATCAATTAAAACATTTTTGATGTAGTTATTAAACTTAGGAAATGATAATCTTAATATATGCTCCGGAATCTTATTGTAAAAACGTATACAGTTCCCCATAAAAGCGCCGTTTACCTTGGTTAAACAAATCGTTTACATTGGGCGAGGGTGGCGGATTATGGCCTAAAGCATCGCTTGAGAGGACACCAGTGCCCAGCAGTGGGACGTTACGACGATCTAAATCGCACAGATTTGTTTTTGTGTCTTTACATACCATGGCAACGGCTGGCTTAGATGACATTAGGCTTAAAAGACTTTGTGTATAATGTACAAACTAGATACGACCCTTACACACCTCGTGCTTATTTCGGAGAATTCTCGCGCAGTCAGACGCGATGACGCACCAAAGGCCACGAGTCTTGTCTTGCTATTGTACGTTTGTATATTATTGTTTTGGGTTTTTTACAATTATCATGCAATTTCATTTAATTTATTCTACAGAAAAAGTGTGTACGTATTATCACTAATATCAAACAGATGGGATCTTGTCGACTACATTTTAAAAAATTACAAATATTAACCCTACCTTCTATGTATCTATTTGAAATGTCTAAATTTATTAGAAAAAACAGTGAATTATTTCATTAGTGGTGTACCCACTTCTATAAGACCATCTAGATTTAAGAATATATTAAGCATCTATCAGAATAGTTTGTGTTATAATGCAATAAAAATCCACAATAAACTACCCGAATACTTAAAATGTGAGACAAATTACTGAAATTTCACTAAAAAATTAAAAGTAATTGACAAGTGCTATTATAACTTAAATAAATTTTATATTGACAAGCTTGCGTAGTTTTTGGTTAAATTATGTTGTTATGTTATTTTATATATTTGACGAAGACCGATGATGGATAATAGGCATGTTATTTTAATCTAAATTGTATTGTTATCATTATATTTTGTAATGTGTGGAATAATGTAATCCAAAACGTAGCGACTACACACCCTTGCGGGATGTCATGGCAATAAGTACTTACCTAATGGAACGTGTATTGTTGTGACTTGCATTTTAAATAAATTAATAAATAATGTTATCGTTTCGAAACGAATTAAAACATATATTTAACTGTGATGTCACGCGTGTCCCATTGAATTTGCTATGATGTGGTACCCAACGTTGCCAGCTTATATTCAACAACAACAAACAATATTATTTTAATGGCGGCTCTTCACATGGCTACTTGCGAATCGCTTCTGGGTGTCTGTACCTACTTGGAAAAATATTTAACGTACAGACAAACATGCAAACACTGACAAGTATGACCGTTTACACATAAGGAGTTAAAGTATTGAATGTTGCTATAGAGTGGACGGTTTACTTGCGTATTTGGCTCCTTTGATATGCATTGAGAAACCGACCAGCGCACGGTAAAGCAAATTTGGTGTTTGCTTCTAAACATGGTGATTATTTGTCAATTATATCAAATACGCAAATACAAATATCCATGTGAAGTGCCACCATTACAAATGTAAAAGAAAAAAAAGAACACTGAAGAGAAAAAAGTTTTTTACCTGTTGGCGTAACCGCTTGCACATAGTTGAAATTATCGAACAACGACAGGTAACGTTTTTACAGAACAAAAAAATCATGGGCCACATCAAAGGAGATAACAACTCAGCGCCGGCGCTGACCCATATAGCGCCCGGATGCAATCCCTGGCGTCCTCTAGTAGGCACGCGATGATAATGGGATACCTATTTATATTTTCCCCAGTAATCGGAAATTCGAGTGCAATTATAAATGATGTTGGGAAGTTTATTTCGCTTGCTCCGCGGGTTCTTTGTAGGCGTCGCGAGGGGCGCTCGGCACCCCTAAGAATCTACGCTCGTGTTCGTCGCACACTCTGCATCATAGGTAAAGCCGGCATTGGAAGACTATATATACAGCACATAATAAGGTTTATAAGGGATAATAAGGTTGTCTTGTATTGGATACAAGCAACAGGCCAGTAGAAACAAATATTCTATTCTCATACAATTGATATGAAATTGACACAGTCGCCGGTTGCGGCAACCGCACACAGTCGCCCGTTGCGGCAGTCGGACACTGTAAATACTTTCCTATTTAAGCATTAAAAGTTATTGGCTCATTTCGTTCGTAGAATCTTGAAATCTCTCTCTTAAAAAGTTGACATTTTGAAGATGAGGCCTTATTATAAGCCAAATGGCTGGCACCATATTTGTAGTTAATTTAAAAATAGATCGATTTTCTTGATCTTTGCTAATTTAAAAAAACCAGTGGGTCTTGTATTGGATACAAGCTACCAGCAACTAGAAGCGAATATTCAATTTTCATACAAACTGAACTGATTTGAACTTGTTACGCCGAAGAAGCGACTTAAGTTTCTAAATGTTTTAAAAGTAATTGCAGTTATTATTTATGTATATAAAAAAACGCAGCGTGGGTAGACCACCCAGAAGGTGAACCGGCAACCCGGAGAAGGTTGCGAGAATCCACTGGATACGCTGGGAAAGGGGATTAAGGGGAGGCACACAGAGAATGAACGTGATGTATGAACACGTTATTAACCAAAAATATCCTAAACAGTCGTGTGTATTTATCAAAAATGCTAGTATTGGAATATAGATTATAAGACCTTCGTTGGTATCCACTTAAACGATTATCAGTAATTACAGGCTTCTTACCACGGTATGAGGTTTTGTTTCCTCGATATTTCGAAACGTTTACATTCCATGGTCACGGGTTGACTGGCTAGCGAGATATATCTGTCGCAGACATCCGTCAAAAATACTTATAATTAGTGATTACCTATAAGTAGAAGATATATTTCAATTACACCCCCTTAGCAGCTCCATATTTTCCACCATAAGGGTGCTTGGATTTGCATGATTTGCTACTTAGTCAGACGACTGCTTTTAGTTTATGCAAATATCAAGCAATGGTATCAAACGACAACGAAAAAGTCGTGTACCTGGTAGTAAACGTCACGCCTATCCTTGACAGTAATCGCAAAGATCTTGGGGGCACTGCCAATGCGCCCGTCACCCTGAACATAAGTTGACTTTCCATGTACCTGGAACTTCACCAGCACCCTTACCCTTCAAAACCGTAACGTAGTAACGGTCACTTTACCGCTTCGCTGGAATCTAAATTATACATTCTTCATAGTAAAGCCATACATTTCAATATTAGAATCTAATGTGTAATTGCGTATTTTAGGCATCTTTGGGCAAATTACAGCTTAAAAAGAGATTTTCTATATTTAACAATAAAATAATTAGTAGTTCTTTATAAATTAATGATTACCTATATAAAAATACTTATGAAAGTACTTCCAGCAAGCCCTATGTTTCATTGTAAGTTTTACTCAAAAAAATAATCATTGTTATTATTTTGATGTCTTTTAAAATAAAAGCTTTACTTCCGTGTAATAAGAGCGAAAACGACTTTGACCTAGAGGAAGCGAAACGTGGAACGTATTTTTCGCTTTTATTGCACCGAAATAACAATTCCTCGTAGTGTGGTGACTCCCTAAAATTCCAGTTTATAATAACATAAATACACATTGTTCTCGTAAACAAGAACGATTCAATACACAAACATTTTGAGTAAGAATAGTCAAGTTTTTGTCAAAATGGCGATTTCTTTTCGACAAATAATTATCTGAGTAAATAAACGGAAACATTTTATCTTTTGTAGTTGAGTCATCCTTTCTCATTAGACTTAATGCATTATTTGGACAAAAAACCCCTTTAGTAATAATAGTTCTATTATAGACATGAACTTAGTTTCGCTTCGAATCGACCAGTTAACTTGAGCTTTGCTATAATGGACGAAAATTGCAAAATTACATATTTAATATTTAGAAAATTGATTCCGTTTGTTTTGCTGTTTTTCCCCACACCACCGAGTATAACTCCGCGCCATGGTTAGAAATTTATCTTTATTACAATAAATACAGAATATTTTTGGAATATACGGAGACGTGCACACAGGTCAATCGTTGGCGCTGTCTATATTTCAGTGCAAACGAGATTTGTTATTTATAAATGATGTATCACTGATGCGTTAACAGGAATGTATGGCCCTTATTTCGCATCTATTTTTGGTTATATACTCGATGTGTGAGCATTACTGCGTTCCAGTTTGGAAGGGTAAAGGTGCTGGTAAAATTCTCGGCACATGGGACTTGTCAACTTATGTCTCAGGATGGCGGGCACGAAGACAGTACCCCTACAATCTTTGCGATTAAACGTGGCACTGCAACTGTTGTGCATAGGCTTGTCGCTTACCACTAGGCGCACGGCTTGTTCGTCCTGACACTTCGTATCATATTATTATATAAAAAAGGTCATTTTTTAAGTTACTGCTTTTCACAGTACTGATTTCCCTGAGAAGAACGAGCAAGAAAATTTAGGGATTACCTACTCTTTTCATATAAACTTAAATGCTATGGAATTGACTTTGAATCAATTTGTGTAGAATCTAGAGCCATGCCCTCTTTCCATACATCTTTGTCTAACACGTAGTCTTCAATATTTATTTATCTTTTTACATGTTATTATGTACCAAAATTTTACTAAAGAATCGATCGACCTGGTTTCCTATATAATACAAGGCGCCGCTTAGTTTGAGTACCAGTCTCTTGCTGACATAATGTAATATCTCTGACCGTGTATGACGTATGTACGTAAGACGTAAGTAAGTATGTAAGACGTATGGGAGACGTTGAGGGAGACACCCTCGTCGCTAATTTTGTCAGGAATTACTTGATAATTGGCTAATTAAGTATACGTTATCAATTTGTTAAGCCGGCGGTGAATAATAACGTCAGTCGATTGAATAGTCCACTTTTCACAGTAATTAGATTTGACTGCCTCCGTGGCCGAACGGTTACCATGCCGGACTGCCACGCAGAGGTCCCAGGTTCGATTCCGGGGCCGGGAGACATATTTATATAGCCTACATTTATTTCTCTCGTGAGTTTGGGTGTAATTTGTGGTTTTCTATGTGTGTGTCCATAGCACCCGCGACACAGGATTTCCCTAGTGCGGGGATATGTTGAGTGTGTGTTATTAAAAAAAAAAATTAGTTTGAAAGTACAAATTTGTGTGTGTGTGTTACACTATTATTTGCGAAATCGATTTTGATAATTATTTTTTTGTTGGAAAGAGGGTAGGTACGTAAGTATTGGTCCATTTAAATATGAAGAAAATATTCTATCTCTAAGGGTGGCAAACTAGGGGATGAATCCGGTTTCTGGTAATCGATTTCAATAAAACTTGGCAAATAGATGTAATGCCACGAACTTTTGAGGTTGGTATTTTTTTTATAAAAAGTTATAATTTTAATTTAATTTGTGGAGACTTAAAAAAATGCAGTAGATATGTAAATACCTGTGGATTCTCCACAATATGACGGATGTTTATACATGGAGATTCAGACAAAAACGCACGTGGTGATATTTCACACGTGTTTGGCAGAGCCACATGCGCTTAATGGCACGTGTCAACATGTGCACACCTGTGCCCCAACCGCGAGCGTTATGAAGTACCTTTACGTATAATGTGACATATATAAATGTGGTGATACAGTCGCATTGTAACGTGTCGGTGTTTGTTGCTTTGTGTTGTTTGTTTTTGGGATCATTTTCACGGTAATGCTTTTGTAATACCAATTTTGTTTCAAGTCCATTTTGTTGCATTTTGTTTAAGTAACAGAACATTCTCTGTACTGTGAGTACCAGTAGAAAACCCATACCAGAAGCGTTATACAAAACCTCATCTCTATAGCGCATATAATACAATCATTGGGCCACCGACGTCGCACATTCATTCTTCCATTCATTTGTTCTGTATTAAATTAAGCCGACGATTCTCAAAGTGGTCTATAACGACCTCCTGGGGTCCACTTTAACCTAAAGGGTTCGCGTTAGGGAAAACAAAGGGGACCATGAGAAGTTATAAGAGATCACGACAGTGAAACCCGTTTAGGCAAGTCGTGACCAGAATTTTGATTCTCCATAATGGAATAATCCACACAGATTATTTTATAATAGACACATAAATTAACTATGAACTTCTTAGACATTTCACAACAAACAACATGTTATTAGTTTATACTTCATATTTTAATTTTAAAATAATCTGTTTAAGTATTAATATTATTAATATAATACTAATACTACTGTATTATAACTAATATAATAACTTGTAACATTTTTATTAATTATTTTTAATATTGAAAAATAAAAGCAAAATCCCGTTAAAAGTACAAATTTACAGTTTCTTTTGTTTAATATTTTCTTCTTCTTCTTGAGGTTCTATCTCCTACCGGAGGTCGGTTATCATTAGGGCTATCTGTATTTTAGACACAACTGCACAGAACAAGGATCTCGTGCTCAGGTTGAACCATGTCCAGAGATTCTTAAGCACGAAGTACGCCTTCTTCCAGGTGGTCGCTTACCCTATATCTTACGCTTACCTTGCGTAATTACTCGGAGTAGGTCGTATTTATCGTTACGCGTTATATGATCAAAGTACCGCAGTTTGCATTTTTTGACTGTACTCAAGACCTCTAATTTCTTATTCACCACATACAATACTCTTTCATTGGACATTCTATCCGTCCACGACATTTTGAAAAATTTTTATTTTAATTTTTTTTTTAAACAAAGCTCATTATGCTGTGCAATGACTGTAGCCACCTACATATAAACTCGTTGAAGGGATTTATTTATTTAATAACAAAAAAGTGTAACAGAACGGTATTTCCGTTCGGCCACGGAACTGCCTCCTTGGCCGAACGGTTACCATACCGGACTGCCACGCAGAGGTCCCAGGTTCGATTCCCGGGCCGGGAGAAACATTTGTATGGCCTACAATTATTTCTCTCGTGAGTTTGGGTGTAATTTGTGGTTGTCTATGTGTGAGTCCATGGCACCCGCGACACAGGGTTTCCCTAGTGCGGGGCTATGTTGAGTGTGTGCGTTATTATTATTATTATTATTATTATTATTTACCAGGGCGTTACATCAATTTAGAAACAACAACAAAATAAAAACAAAATCAACCAGAACTAAAAATAAAAAAAAGTATACAGGGTGTAACAGCAAGGTGTAGTCATATTTGAAGGTCGGATTCAGTTAATGGTATGAAACTAGTTAGCAAAGTTGTTTTAGTACACACTACGTTATTTATGGAAATTTCGCCATGAACAGTTTCGATCAGCTGATGTCATTTAACGAAAATAAATAGTCACATCACATCTCTATTGAGTATCATAATACAACCAAATTACGTAACTTGAAAAACTTGTGAAATTCAGGCATGTTATTGTAAATTACAAAGTACTAAATCCATATTCTTATTGC
Source organism: Hyposmocoma kahamanoa (assembly GCF_003589595.1). NCBI lineage: Eukaryota > Metazoa > Arthropoda > Insecta > Lepidoptera > Cosmopterigidae > Hyposmocoma > Hyposmocoma kahamanoa. Next base: position 1,295,482 of record NW_020654289.1, read on the forward strand.
TATGTTATAATTTACTAAATTTATTATTATTTTATTCATGTAATATGCGTGTGAACATTTAATGAAAAATAAATATTATCGATTACTTTGCCAAAATACACTACTTCATAATAAAACTATTATTTAAAACTTAGTACATAATAACGTAATATGGTTTTGTTAACTTCATATCTTCAATCATACAAAATACACAAATTTCCATTTAATATCCATTAATAAAACTAATGTCCTCTAAAAAATACATATTTAAAGTTATCTCTGTTTCTTTTTACCATATCATATGTAATAATACGCATTCATCTATTGTATTTTAATGAATGAAATTTGTCTCTTTCTATCCGTCGGTACTGTTCTAACGCATGGTCGGTATGTTTCTTCTAACGCATGACGCAATATGACGCAATTGTCCGACTAATACTTCGCACCCTTACAATGAAAGCGACCCAAATCAAAATATTAAAAAATGAGTTTATATCGTAAAACCATCTTAAAAAAATATTTTGTTACATTAGTCACACTGTGGTGAACATGAAATTGTGCAATTAAAGCTCGAATAGCACTGATTCATAAAGGTCCCTTTCATTTTGTTCTTTCAGTTTAAAAATTCTACTCCCGCGTCGAAATATTAATGCCGCATTTATTGTTGAATCTGCATTTGCAAAGACAACACGCTGCCACTGACGGATTAGCATTTGAGCCATTTTCGTTCCGAAAATCATATTCAAAAATCACTAGTAGCAGTAGAGCTCCTTGTGAGTTCGTCCAGGGTAGTACTGCCACTTTGCCGTGTTACAGTTTTGAAGGGTAAGGGTGCTGGTGAAATTACAGGCACATGGGACTTGTCAACTATGTCTCAGAGAGATGGACGCCGTAGCAGTAGCCTTCGAGCGGCAGTGCTACTGTTATGGACAGGCGTGACGCTTTCCACCGGGTACACGACTTGTTCGACCCGTCGCTTAATATTTAAAAAAAATATATTTTTTTAGTAACTTACTTTTTAAAGGGACTCACTTTTTTGTTTCGTGGACTTTCTTCTTTTTTAATTGTGAAACAGGGACCACAAAACAATATCAAGGGTTATGACATCTTGTTTAGCTGATGAACATTAAGACTTAATTCTTAATACGTTAAATGATAACAAAAAAATCGTTAAAAAAAAGACCTATTGGCGACTAGTTTTTGTAAATTATGTTTTTAAATTGTTGAACATTAAAATGATCAGAAACAATTTTCAGTTGTAAAGTTCCATTTTTCCTCATTATTTTCAAAGACTAATAAGGCCATCACCTTTAGTACTTCAAGAGTAATAAATAAAATAATATGAAAATGTCACAACTTGAAATCTTATTTTCTTTTTTATTCCCAAAAAGTTGAAATTTTGTATTGGGACACTTTCATCGTAAAGGTGCAACCTGAAGGTCGGCAAACGTCAAGAAATTAGTTTTGATCGTTGACCACGAATTAATTATTGTAATTTTCATCACTTGCTTGGAAATGAAAATATCGTGAGAAAACTTGGATTTCGGAGATAATTGCCGAAATCTTCAAAGATGCGAGAATGTCAAGTCTCCAACCAGAACTTACTATGCAAGTGTAGTGGACTAAACCTTGTGCAAAAAATAGTACTTTACTAACTTACATACGTCTATTGCTGAGCACACGTTTCTAACAACAGGCTTACGCTTAATTTGACTTATCTACACACGACAACTTTCTGTGTATGGGTTTGTTACATGGTGAAATTGAAATAATTAATATCCGTTGAACCTATTAAGGTTCTTACTTCCTAATAATATCTACTCATCTAAAGAAATATTTTAGAATAGTTTAAATTAGCAATAGTGTAAAACCATAAAAAATCTTACCTAAATAAACAAAGTATCAAGATTAGTCGCCTTGCGTACGCGATACGTAATAGTAGCGAAGTCGCAAGCCTTTGGCGGCAACTTTAGCGGCAAAAATATCACCTTTGATTTTCGCCGCCAGCATTTGATTTTATACATCGTGATGTGGAGTAGTGGTTAATGTTAGACTGTGGTGGTAGTGGATTTGATTCCCATAGTCGACTGCCTCTATGGTGTAGTGGTTAGAGTGTTAGGCTTTCGTTTCGGCAGTTGTGGATTTGATTACCATAGTCGACTGCCTCCATGGTGTAGTGGTTAGTGTGTTAGGCTTTCGTTTCGGACGTCGTCGTGGGTTTCCGATGGGTGACTGCCTCCTTAGTGCAGTATATCCGTAATCACCCAGTCAGTTCTTGCGTTGTGTGGAAGTGGTACGGGTGATGGTCAGAGCTTGTTTACAAACAAAGGCGTATGCAGTGCAACGTTGAAGGTCGTAGATACGTAGGATATAGGTATTCGTTTAATGTGTATGTAATGATGTAATTTGTATCATGAGAAGGGTCTTATTTTAAAAGGATGGTAATAATTTTAATTTCATCCTGTAGGTACATTATGAAAACGTTACCCTATATTCCAAAATTTGCGTTTCAGTCGGCGTCCTTTGATGTGCCGCCGCTGAGGCAGAGACGCTATTTTTTAATTTTTTGTAACAGTCTGTAATTGCCGTTTGCGTTGTGAGGACTAAATAGGTGTCATCGTTTTGTTTGTGTCTCGTTTTTGTGTTTATTTAAACTATGTCACGCTTAAGCAATAGTGATTACTATGAGATGATGATGATGTTGTGCGTAGGCGCAGCCGATGGGAGCTTGCGCCAGGCTCGCAAAATTTATTGGGCAAAGTTTATTGATCAAAGTTTATTGATGGCGTCCCAGAAAATCGACGTCGACCATTTCCTACTCTGGAATGCTTCAGGAAGATGGTTATGAGACTTCATAATAGTGGATCGTTCCGTGGTTCCAGTTCTGAAGGCCGGCCGAGTTCACGAGACCCAGAATTCGAGGCAGATGTTTTGGAACATTTTCTCGGCAATCCAAAGACAAGTACCTACTCGTCGTGCTGCGGCAGCCTTTGGTGGTGTGAACCATATGAGTGTGTGGCGTGTGCTACGGGATGATGGCCAGCACCCATACCATTTTCAAAGAACGCAGGAGCTGTTACAAGCGGACTATGATCTACGTTTGGCATTTTGCCGCTGGTACCGCGACCAGGTTGGGAGGTCTCCCGACTTCGCTTCGTCGGTACTGTGGACAGACGAGGCGTCATTTACGCGTGCGGGCATTATCAATATGCATAATGAACATTTTTGGACTCATTTAAATCCCCGCGTATCAAGGGAATCAAATTTTCAACACCAGTGCACAAGTAAAGTGTGGGCTGGTATAATAGGTTGTGCCGTCATCGGTCCAGTGTTTTTGCCGGCAAGTCTGAATGGGGCCAATTATTTAAGATTCCTAGCAGAAGACTTGGATGACGTTCTGATGGCTCTGCCAGTGACACAATACGTGAGACTCGTGATGGAACACAGGATGACTTTCCAGCACGATGGAGCACCCGCACATTTTGCTCGAAATGTACGTTCCCATCTGAACGACCGTTTCCCGCAGTGGATTGGGCGGGGAGGTCCTGTACCCTGGCCAGCGCGGTCCCCAGACTTGACACCGCTCGATTTTTTTTATGGGGTCATATTAAAATATTGTTTATGCGGAGTCCTGTGAAAGCGCAGAAGAAATGAGGCAGCGGATCGAAATGGCGTTTAGTCAAATCACTCTGCAGATGCTTCAAAGAGTAGAGCAGTCTCTGTACCGACGCACGGAAATATGCATATTGCATGGAGGTCGGCATTTTGAACCTTACCTGTAAATGTGTGAAATGTGCCAGCAGTGCGTGCAGTGATTGTACTTATTATTCAAAATTGTCGTAAACAAGTCAATATTTCGTACATTGTACAACAGTGAATTACAATTCGTAGGAAATTCATTAAAACGTGTATGAATTGAACAATACGTAAGTACCAATTAAAAAAGTATCCACTATTGTAAAATTGTCGTAAATAAATGTAGTAATACAAAATTATGTAGAATGTGTATACGATGAAGGCGTGCGTAACTACGGGCTGAATAACGAAATGAATAGCCTTTAAATTGTATGTAAATAAGTACGTACGCGTACCTAGGTATGGCATAAAATAATATTGTTAGAAATAATTCGATTTTTCTAGATATTTAAAGATTTTGTTACTTAATATTAACGTATTATCAACATATTCAAATCATGTTTTTACAATGGCATTTCAATTGTAGTCAGCTGTTCTTTCCCCCCCGCTTGCGGCCGCCCAGGTTTCATGAATGAATTTGTGAAGTCGTAGTAACGTAACTAGCAATAGAGTTGTGACGCAGTGGTTGTTTCGGACAATCACTATTTATACAAACATAATTAAACTTATATCAACATTAAAAGTCACTTATTTTTATTTGATAT
>NW_020654289.1:1359860-1402895 GCF_003589595.1 Hyposmocoma kahamanoa
TTTGAAAAGAGCAATCCCTAGAGTTTCTTGCTCGTTATTCTCAGGGAAGTCAGCGTAGTGAACGAGCAGTAGCTTAAATGTGACGTTTTCAAGTTTAAATTTATTTTACCTATGGAATAAATAATCTTTGACTTTGACTTTGACTTATAATGTGACGACAGATAATCCCAACTTCAAACGATTCTGCAAAACAAACGACAGTCGTTCAACGATAAAACAAACGTCCACGACACTGTCACGATAGATAGTCGTGATATGGGAACATGTTAGACACATTATCGTCCAACGATAAATAAAGCGTTACTATAAAAAGGGAATGTGCTCGGGAATCCTCTTGCGTGGCAGTTCAGGGTGGTAACCGTTCGGCCACAGAGGCAGTCAAAGAAGACTTAGTATATTTCCATTAGGTATCGTTCTCGCTTTACGCCGCAGCGCAATTCAATTAAGCCACAGAATTCGTTTACAAGTGTGGCCTGCCATACTTATCGGATATCTGCAGAAACACAGAGTTTAGAAACAGATGTCATTATATATGTTTTGTGGGCATTACTGCGCTTCGGTTTTGAAGGTTAACGAGCGCTGGTGAAACTAAAGCACATGGGATTTCTCATTTACGTTTCAGGGTGACAGACGCAATGGCAGTGCTCCTCAGACTTTGGGACTTAAATCTCTGGGCAGCCCTGCAACTGTTATAGACAGGCGAGTCGCTTACCACCAAACGTACGACTTGTTCGTCTCATCTTGGTATCATAAAAAATATTGTGACAAACGATTCGATATCCAGAAACATTCCACTATATAATGCCTAATTTTGGTTCCCAATATGTTACCCGCTACCGTGTTACAATCTGGTTGCCATCGGTTTCACAGCTACTCTAGCCGGTTGAAGAATTCTTGTAGCCTCTTGAAGCTTTTGCCTTCGTTATAATGTGGTACCACCGCCCTAATTCGGCAGAAGTACCCTTCCCACGCCACGCCGTGAAAAAACCAGCAATATTTTATATAAAATATCCCAGGTTGAGGCGAGAGAGTGAAGGATTAACGTCTTTTTTAACCCCTGTCGCGAAAAGAGGCGAGATATAAGTGTGATGCCTTTATCTATGTACTTATCTATCACGACATCTAAACAGCGATTTATTTAATTTGAAGGCAAATCAATCGGGACCGTTTTTGGCTGTTTGATAAACATATTCTGTCCAACTGTTTAACACCTGTTTGACTAGATATTTGCATGCTATTTAATAAATGCAATATATGTTTGTACTGGCACTATTTCTTGTAACAGCTTCTGTTATGCCATGTTTTAAGCAAATAAACGAATGACGAAACTGGGTGACGAAATACTTTCATAGATTTCTCATAGATGGCGTTACGGCCAAAAAGTAGTATAGGATGTGAGGTCCACTAGTTCGTTTCGTGGCTTAGTTGGCAAGGCGTCTGACACGGTTTGCTAGAAGACGTCGGTTCGTATCCGGCCGAATCGAAGGAATTTTTCCTAAGTGGTCGATTTTTGTATTAATAATTATAAACAACTAGTGGAGTAATTTCATAAAAAATAATTGAATATCAATTCATTACAAATTTAAATAAACGAGTTTTTATTATTATTTTTATTATTAGAGATAATCAGCTCTTTTACCTTTCAGTATTTCAGTATTTTTACCTCTCAGTCATAAAATGTATTTTTTTTTTCTTATACGATCGCTTTGAAATTTGTTATAATACACACATCAAAAGTGTGTAGGGATCTAGCACGTTTTTGCCAATTACTGAAAATCAGGTTTTTTTTTATTAATTTTTTGTAACACCGCTGGATTTTTTCTGGTCTGGTAATTTTATAATTTGAAAATAAAATTGACAAAAAAAAATGGTGTTAAAAAAATTCATCACAAAATTGGATTTTGAGTAATTTGCAAAAATGTGCTCGATCCCTGAACATTTTTCATGAGTAATATAAAAAATTTCAAATGTCCACAGAGACATTACAATATTGTGGAAAAGTTGATCTGATGGAGAAAGAAAATTGTTTATTCTGTTAATAATTTACAGCACAGTACACACACATTATATGATTTGACAATAATTATACAAGATTTATTAATTTGTTATCACGGAATGCGTCATCCATTCAGCTAGTCTCACTGAAAGTTCTGCGACGCTGAATTCCAGTGGACTCGGTAACAGCATGATGATACTCTGCAGACGACTCAACTACTTATAGTAGAATTACCGTGTTTGGGCTTAATATATTTGTTTTCACGAGTTGTTAGCTTACAAATGACGATTATTGTGGACGTGGTGATAAGATTCTTGGTAGAACCACTTCAGAAAAGAAACTTTTCTAAATTGGTTTTGGTCTGGGTGTTTCTAGGTTGTTCTGGTACGCATAGTACGGGGAGTCCCATCATTTGAGATCAATCGTCGCTGTCCCCGAAGGAAGCGCTGTCTCGCAACGTGACTCCGCGCGTCACACGAATCGACTTAGTGCATGCGCACTTAATAAGGCAACCTCGCCTGTCTTTCGCAAACATTTTAATGAGTAGATTTTAATAAGTATTCGCTTTGTTTGTATAATGTTTTACTCATGTCATGTAATGTAATACTTATTTTTTCTTACTACTTTCTTTTTATATTTACTTAATTTTCATTGTTATTTTTCTCCTGCCCGGAGCATGTACGGTGCAATATCGTACATTGTGTTTATGCGGCATTTTACGTATTCATGCGACATTTAGTTATAATTTATATTTAGTTCACAATCAGCCATCGCGCAGTGTACTCATATGTATCAAATGTATCTTTATTAGTTGTAAATCAAAACTAATAAACATTCTTAACAGTTATAATACTATCATTTATAAGTGTATGGAACACCGTACAGTAGGTCTATCACGAAATACGAAGTAACGATCGTTTTAGCTTCGTATCGGTAAGATGGTGATTTGACATACGTTCCGAATCCGAAAAAATGATATTCCGAAATGTCACAGATGTCCGAAGTCTCATTTCATCTCTAGGTGTACAAGCGATATTCGCATTTTCTCGGATTGGAATCAGACTTAGTGCACAAGCACACAACTACACACAAGTACGAATCGGGTGCAGTATGCAAATGCTTACTCCGAAACGCGTAATTACAATTTTTGTATCGAATTTTGACATTATTTTCATCGTAAATCTGACATTTAATATTATGTAGCACGTGTGAGCGTCGTTGCAGACACAGCCACGTATTTCGTGGTAGACTTCCAGGTTATTGATGTGGTTATCTGTGTGTTATATATTTATTAAATATAAATGTACGTATTCAAAGTTGTTGAGTCTCCATATTCATTCCTCAACCAACAATTCGTTTGTGCATCTTCACTACCTAAACGGCCATTTCTCATGTACGCGTATGGAGATTCTGAGAAAAAGTAGTTTTACAATATTTATTTGCATTTTAAATATTTAATCTATCACAAACTCGATTTTTTTTTCGAAATGACGCTTGTTCGAATTTTCATTACACCGACATTAAACTGAATTATAACGAAACCGTCGTTCTTTCTGTATATGTTGGATGTTTATCGCAAAGACACGATTAGGTTCGGTTAGGTTTAAAAGAAAAAAAAATCCTCTCAAAATTACTTGCAAGGTTATTAAAATTCGAGCAAACGTTATTTCTAGAAAATGTTATTTGTCAGACCATAACTCTAGAGAACTGCTAATCTCCATACTACAGGTCGCCACTCTGAAAAAGGTCAAAATCCCATCTTACTTCTAGATGGCGCTGATGAATAGCCTGGAAGTAGTTTATATTATGTAAATAACCGTGGATATCAATTGATTCTTCTTTATGAAATATGAGCAGTCAGTTTTATTCCTTGTAATATTATTCAAATATTGACTATGCGTGTTAATAGATGGCATTGTGTGTTATAACCTAATTTACGTATTAACGCCTGCTAGTATGGGTAGATGGCGTTAATCTTAAAGAAAGTAAAAGAATAGCCAGCAGTATCCATAGAAACCTGCATAATAGGCACCATCTACTTGATTTGTTTGTTATCACTAGAAATTAGAGTAGCTTCGTTAAATTTCAGCTTGTTAATGTAAATCAAATTGTTACAAAATAGCTATTTGGTACTGGTCGCGACATTTGGTGTACCAATAGGTACTAAATACCCGACTACGCCATCTTGTGTTACGATTAAAAGCCCTCTTGACTTATTGTCTAAATTTTAGCAATAACCATCAACAAAGCGTATTGCTTAACAAGTTCCTAACCATACGTCGTTAACCCAAAGTACAAGATGAAACAAGAATTTCCCCAAACATTTTAACGTTTCCCTTTAACGCATGGTTTATCAAGCTGAGGGTTTGTGCACCTTGGAGTATATCAGTTGAACGTGATGGTACGCGGCATTATTTACCCAAACATCGAATAAGGTAGTCGTGACTCAGAATTACGCTTGACAAATTCTTATGCCTCCGTCTTTTATTTGAAATATGACGGGACGAATATAAATTAATAATAAATAATAAATAAATAAATAACACACACACTCAACATAGCCCCGCACTAGGGAAACCCTGTGTCGCGGGTGCCATGGACACACATATAGACAACCACAAATTACACCCAAACTCACGAGAGAAATAATTGTAGGCCATACAAATACTTCTCCCGGCCCGGGAATCGAACCTGGGACCTCTGTGTGGCAGTCCGGCATGGTAACCGTTCGGCCACAGAGGCAGTTAATTAATTACGTAAGGTGCATGGGCGCACTATAAGTTTCGGGAACTCGTCACTTACATAAACAATATTTAAAAAGTAATTATAACATTTGAAATGGAACTCTTTGGCTGTAGAATACAGTATGTTTCATCTGACTGTCATTTGTTTTTACATTATGGCGTCATTTTTGACATTGGTTGTCTACATCATCATGGATTTAACTCGTGAATATATTCGTAGTATGTTTGTGTCGTACTGTATTTTCTGCGACTTTAAGTGTAATTTAACAGCTCAGCGGAGTTTCGCTCGGCTTCAAACTGCTTTTGACGATGAAGCACCACGCAAGACGACTTTTTATAGCTGATTTGCAGAATTCAAACGCGGTCGTGTGAATCTCAGTGACGAATTTCGTGATGGTCGTCCGTCCACTAATGTGAACAACAAAAACACCGGTGCTGTGCGCCGTGTGATCAAAACAGACAGACATGTGACATACCATGAGATTCAGGCATCTTTAGGCATAGGCATGAGTCAAATACAATCAATACTACACAAACATTTGGGTGTGAAAAAGCTGTGCTCTCGGTGGATCCCACACGATTCGACTGAGGCTCAAAAAACGGATCGCGTCACTTGGTGCAATGCCATGCTTACCAGATTCAACGAAGGGGCGTCAAATTTGGTGTGGGAGAAAGTAACAGGTGACGAAACATGGATTTCTAGTTACGATCCCAAAACAAAGCAGCAATGAAACGTCTCATACGCTTCTTTCGAGATGAGCCAAAACCAACCAAAGTGACGCGCGTGCACAGTGCCTCTAAGCGGATGATTGCTTCTTTTTTTAATAACACTGGACACGTGGCTACTGTTGCTTTGGAGAATCGTTGTACCGCGAATAGTGATTGGTACACGACCATTTGTTTGCCGGAAGTTATTGACAAACTCCGTAAAAATAACCGTAAACGCCGTATCATTTTGCACCACGATAATGCCAGTTCCCACACGGCCAGACAGACAAATAAATTTTTGAATGTGAACAACGTTGACGTTATGAGCCATTCCGCGTAAAATCCCGGCCTGGCACATTGTGACTTTTATTTATTTCCAAAAATTAAGAACCAGTTACGCGGTCAACGATTTTCATCACCTGAAAAGGCTGTCGAAGAGTATGAAAAATATGTTTCAGAGATTGTCACGGAAGGCTGGCATAAATGTTTTCAAAATTGGTTCATTCGTATGAAAAAGTGCATTAATGCTAACGGAGAATATTTTGAGAAGCAATAAATTCATTTCTGACCATTTATAGCAGCCTTTCCCAAAGTGGGCGATAACACCCCCTTGTGGGCGCTGCAGGCCTAAAAGGGGGCGGTAGGAGACCCAGAAAAAACGATGGGGGCGTTGTGTAGAAGCTTAGGGGGAGATTTGTAATTTCATCTAGGAAGACTCTTAGACACCGACTGAGCTCACGACTCTCGACAACAACTTGTGAACATCAACTAATATTAATTAAGAGATTGCTCAAACTAACTCGGTTTGATATTTCTCGCCGTGTAGTTCATATATCTGTTCTGTTTTATTGAATAAATAAAATAAAATCATGTCAATCGGTTGCTGCGTTTCAAAATGAAAGTAAACACAAACAAACAAATAAAAAGGCAACAGATACAGTTTCGCATTTTAATAGTTTTTAGTATTCCTAGATAGGTAATTTTCGTAGATCGCGGGCAATCATGTTTTAACAAGTTTTTATTAAATAACCCGATTTGTGCATTCCTGTATCAATCGGCTGGTTCATAGAATACTTGTTCTTACTTGTTGAGTACGATTGAGCGTCGAATGAGATAAAGGAGTTTATGCATGTTTGTCTTATTCCTGTCGGTGCGTGCTGCTTATGCAATCCTACATAAACAACGTAATATTTATTTTATTTTCATTTGCGGTTTCGCGCGTAATAGACAAGCATTACTTAAGTTCAACACTTACTTACGTATTCTCAAAACAAAACAATGTCGGAAGTAAAAAAGAAGAGACTGCAATGCTGTGCGGAACATATTAAATTCGGATTCATTGAAAATACCACAAACCCATCGTCGCCTTTGTGCCTTCTATGTCTAAAAACATTTTCGAATGAAGCAATGAAGCCTTCAAGATGCAAGATCATTTGAGTAAAATGCATACAGATAAGAAAAACAAGAATGTAGAATATTTTCAAGACCTAGAGAAGAAGCATAATACTCAGCCAAGTGTAGCAAAACTCTTTTCGGCGGCTGCTAAGCAAGATGACGACGGACTTCGAGCTTCGTACAATACCTCTTTGTTAATTGCTCAAAAAGGCAAACCACACAACAACGGAGAAAAGTTAATTTTGCCAGCAATAAAGGAAGTAATAACTACTGTGCTTCATAAACCGGCCGCAGATATTATCCGAAAAATTCCTTTGAGTAATAATTCTGTGCAAAGACGAATTGATGAAATGGCTGAAAAGATTGAAGAATCATTGTGCAATCATCTGAGGACTAGTCAATTCTCAATTCAGCTCGATGAGTCCACTTTACCAACTAATGAAGCATTGTTACTGTCTTACGTGAGGTTTATTAAAGATGAGAAAATATGTGACGAACTATTGTTTGCTAGAAACTTAGAGACCGATACAAAAGGCGAAACCATATTCATACATTGGAAAAGTTTTGTGATGAGAAAAAGATTCCCTGGAAAAATATTATGTCAGTTGCTACGGATGGCGCTCCGGCTATGACAGGGTGCAATAAAGGCTTCATAGCGTACTTAAAAAATAAAATTCCAGATTCTGTATATTGCGTTATTCATACACAACATTTGGTTGCTAGAAATTTAAATGAACGACTATTTCAATCACTGCATTTGATGACATTCAAAGCAGTCAATAAAATCCGTAACAGCTCTTTGAATGATAGATTATTTCATCAGCTTTGTGAATGACGAAGATTTCAACCGTTTGTTGTTTCATACTGAAGTTCGTTGGCTACCAAGAGGCAATTGTCCGACTCGATTTTACAACCTGTTGATGTGTTGACTCTGTGATAGAATTCTTGGAAACTAAAGATACAGAATTGCGCAACAAGCTCATTACATCAAAGAATGATATAGCTTACATGACAGACTTGTATGAATTGTTAAACGACATGAATCTCCTGAACTGCAAAGCGATGAACTAAACTGCTTCTATACAAAAAGAATATGGGCAAACGTGAGTTTCTCAATTTTCCAAATTTATCAATATCCTGCAGTAACGACGTCTTGTTTGCCTACTGTCAACATTTGGAAAACCTCCACATTGACTTCACCGTATGATACCAGGACATTTTGGACTTGGAAATACCAGACTGTGTGTTGGATCCGTTTTCAAATGTCAACACAGCAATATCACCTCAGCTGGAAGAAGAACTTATAGAATTGTCAACGAACGAGGAAATAAAAATCAAGTTCTTAAATGGCTACCAAGAATTTTGGCTACAAAACCGACCGAAATTGTACCCTGAATTGTGGTTAATCGTTCAACGATTCTTGATAGCAATCCCATCGTCATATTTGTGTGAACGTGGTTTAAGTGCTGTGACAACGCTGCTTACTAAAAAGAGAAATCGTTTACATGTTACCGAACGTGGTGACTTGCGGCTGTTCTTGAGTAAATTGGAACCTGATCAACAAACTTATTAAACAGCATCAGATTCATCATTCACATTAGTTTTTATATTATCGATTATGTTTGTTTTATTTTGAATAAAAGATGCTCTGTCTGAATACTACAAAGTTGCGTTTCAATAATCATTCTCTTTGGCAGGTGTAGCCCGTAAGAGTTAACTTGAGACCTGACCGCTGTTGTGTACTACCCACAGCGCTCAGGTCTCAAGTTAACTCTTGCGGGTTATTGTAAAAGTCTCGTTTAGAATGAATGTTTAATCTCCGCTAATATAGCTCACAATAATTAATTTAATTTGAAGTTATAGTGGTTTTTAAGTTGGTGAAAAAATGGGGGCGCTAAAAAATAATTTATTCTCAGTGGGCAGTAGACAAAATAAGTTTGGGAACGCCTGATTTATAGTATTTTTTTCTTATTCATTCCGGAAACTTATACTGCACCCCACGTATACGGACGTACGCAAGACTTTTCACTTCCATTATTTTTTTATGATATGTTATAATTTGTTCCAATTATTTGTGAAGTATATAATTTAAAAACAGTACAGAGTACTAAAAAAGCGACCACAAGAAAGTTATTCATCCCCGAGTTTGCGACCCTTAGAGGTGGAATATTTTCTTCAAATTTAAATAGGACCACTTCTGAGGTACCCTTTTTTCAAAATGAGAAGAATCATCAAAATCGGTTCACAAATGCCGAGTTATTGCGTAACATAGATACTCGTCCTTTTTTTGAGTCGGTTACAAATAAAAACATGCACCTGGTTCAGATTTTTTATTATTATTAATGTGTGTTCGTCCCATACCATGTGATGGGACGAACAAGTCCAAGGCCTGGTGGTAAGCGACATACTTGTCCATTACAGATGCAGTGCCACTTAGAGCTTCTTTTGTGATATGTACAAAGATCTATCACAATCACAATAAAGTTTTCAGTGTGAAGTTTGTCGCAAGTTTTTTAATGATAGGTTTAGTTTCTTGTAGAGCCTATACACACGGTGTATTTTTCACGCGCAGACGAGTGCTATAGAGGCGTTTAAAAGTGTGACAAGCGCGTTCGAAGCTCGTCTACATCGCGTTTGAATCGATTCAACAACTAGGTACAACATCGCGTTGCAAGACTCAAGAATGGGATGGGTGAGTGGCGCGTGCTCACGCCACTGCGCTGCTTAGCCACCCGCTGTCGTCTGTATCGTTTGCGGCGCTACTGAATTTATGAACATGTGAAAAGGTTTACTATCTGCGACTGAATGTGTATCATTTGCATGTGAAAAATACGCGGTGTACACAAGTGCATTTTAATTCATATTGCGATGATGTCTGGCCTTTGGTTTTTACTCTCACTAAAGTTCGGAAAACACTTGCGTTTTACGTTATAAGTGATAGCAAATGGTAGTGATAAATAGTAGACAAATGTTGTGATTTATAATGAGGTAGCTGGATAATTATATCACTGAAACTCATTGTTTATGTAACTATAATACAAAACGTAATAACCAGGTTCTCCTGATAAATGTTTGCGAAATTATTATGTGAATTTAAATCAGTATGCCATTCGAAAAGATAAATAAAATGAAAATACAAATATAGTTATTTTTATTGTCGGAACGTTTTGACGTCGTCTGCTCTGTGTATTTTTACGAAGTAAAAAACTTTTTCGCCTCGGTTTTTCGTTTGATGTAGGGATGAAAGAGAAGTGAAAGGTCACATAGTATAAGGAGGTCAAAGAATTACAGAAGATTGAACGGCGATAACTAAACCGCCAAGAGGCCGCCTCTTAAATGTAGAGAGAAGCATTCTTTTTGTAAATTTTAAAATTGATTCAGCAACTCTGCCCAAGTACCTCGTGTGCTAAGGGGCTGTCTGTCGCTCTAAAAGTGTGCGATCATAACATTTCGCTTACAACATTCTTGTTTCGCGATTCAAAAACTAACGAAGAGCTCTTAAAGTCAAAAAGCTAGATTTTATTTTTGCGAGATTTGTTGTTTTAACCCACTTCAAAAAAGGAGGAGGTTTTTAATTCCTCTGTTTTTTTTGTATGTATGTTACGCGATAACTCACGCATTTGTGAAGCGATTTTGGTGATTCTTTTTTGTTGGAAAAAGGGTGTCTCAGTATTGGTCTTATTTAATATCCCACCTCTAAGGGTGGCAAACTAGAGAGTGAATAACTTTTGAGTTTGGTACTCCGTACTTTAACTGTATTATTGTCGTATAGTTAATGTTAGTACTGGTAGTAAAGCCTGTTGTGAAAGAGTTCCTCCAGGGCGGTACTGCCATTATACCAAAGAGTGTGCGTTCCGGTTTGTAAGGATGCCGTTGAAGCTACAATCGAAAAAATACAGTCGAAAATTTATCAATTTACGTTTCAGGGTGACCGGGAGTCTCTGGGAGTCAGGCTTATTATTACGGGCAGTCGTGTCGCTTACCACCAAGCGCATCGTAATTACAATAAATTACAGGCACATGCACGGTAAAAACAGATTACTTAGAAAAAGACAAAATTCTTTTTATGAAGACAAATTTATTAAATCCAACAAAACGATCCTCTCCCTATAGACGCTAGAGAATAATTACTTGATAATAGTAAAAAAACGTCTCAAAAGTGTATTTTCGTTACAAGACAGAAATATTTAATCCAAGAGCAAATTAATTTACTTCAAGTCACAAAGCCACTCTAGATTCAACAAAATATTTATTTGTTATTAGAAATGTCCGATTTCGATTTGAAAAAAAAAAGAATGAAAAATTGAGAGGTACTTAATTATTTGACTGAAGATTTGTGTTTTTTAATTTCAAAAAGGGTAAATTTACAGGGTTATGGACCCAACAGTATGTCTCACTAGCGTGAAAGCACACGGTTCAGTGTCATACCTTAAAGTAGCAGAAATAGGACGGAATCTTCTCAAATACTTGAGGACCATTCAGTGCCGTATAAATGCTACAGCGGCAGAATACACTAACAATTCCAAATATATGAGATGACTTTATACTATTGAAGTTAACAAAACGATAGCGCGTTTCAGAGTACAACTAATGCCATCTAGCAGTGGCGTCATGGAACTAATTGCATGTTAAAGTTGTGCTTGTTACAAGTGTAGTTTGATTTCATCCACCAAATTTCTTAAATTATGACTACATATAAATAACACCCTAACAAACTAGAGATACTACGTATTGTTTCTTTGGATAAATGACTGTTTATGATTTTTATAATTACAAGCACAAGTAAAAGTAATCGTTACCGCGTGCGCCTTCGGCGACATGTCACGACAAGATTGACTATGAAAACGCAACGAAATGTTGCTTTAAGAATATACTCTAGAATTTAGAATATTAATCTGAATAGAAAACATCTTCTTTTTTTGTTTAAGAATATATTTTCTTAAAATACACCCAAGAAATTTTGAATTCATTTAAGATTATTTAAATTTGATGTAAGAGGTAAAAATTTCTTGATGTAAGTAAGTGTCCAATGAATTGATTAGAAATGAAATAAAATTTTGAAGTGAACGTATTTGTCTCAAAGTTAGAATAAAGTTAAGAGTAAATTTGTATTAGAAAAAGATAAGCAGTGTTTTTGTAATGACAATATTTTATTACTTTTAATAAATATTTTTTCAGAATTAGCAAATATTGTGAGAAATTGCTCTTTCTTATTAGTAGAAATCCTTTTTTTCTGTGTGGGACTTGCCAACTTATGTCTTGGGGTGACGGGCGCTGTAGCAGCGCCCCTAAGGCAGGGTTTTTAAGCTTTTTTTCTCAATGCTCAAGTTAGGATTTGAGTATGGTTTAAAGCACTCAAAATCATACGCAAGTCCCTGCCATTAGGGTCGTATTTCCAGTGCTTGTATTTCCAGTGCAATCCTAACTTGAGCATTGAGTAGAGTTCTAGAATACGACCCTTAGTCAACTACTACCGCATTAGAAGACACCAGTTGATTGCCACCGCGTGGTGCCGAACCGTAGCGCGCGCTTAAATCACCCATACCGCGCTCCATGTACGCACTCAACTCTCTCCTTGCCACCAACCCAGAATGCGACTTGTTTGCGGATGGATGTTCACTGTTATTGTTAAGATGCCTACGCTATTGCGAAAGCTATGCTTGAATGGTACTTAATCTTGTGTTTATTAAGGTATGTTAGTAATGTCTTTAATTATTGTAATTGGCGTGTCCGTTATAATTAAAATGAAATAAATAAATAGTCATAGACTATTCAGTCATAGCTCGGGTACGAAAATCCAAAAAGGCCACGAGCACAGTACCTTTTTAATCACAATATATTGTATACCAATTCTTTTATAATGCATTTGTTATGTTAGGTAGGCTCGCCATGTTCATTACACGGACCCCTTAGGGGTCCATGGACCACAGGTTAAGAAACCCTGCCCTAGGTAAGATAGATAGATAGATAGATAGATAAAACGTTTATTTGTTACTACATTCACACGTACATAACAGCAAAAAAAATAATAAAAAAACACAAACAAAACAAAAAATAAACAAAAACAGCAGAGTCGCAGCACTGCTAGACACCCAGTTATGTACGTGTGCTGCAGCAGTGCAAAAAGGTCATAGCTCAGCGTCGGTGTTTACTCAAGAGCAAACCGCTGATTTTCAGCCATAACCTAGAGGTAATCGCGGATACGATAATCAGCTCGCTGACGTCATTTTTCCATTTAGTTATATTTAATTAATCTTTGCGATTTAAAGATCTTAAGTGACACTGCAACTGTTATGAATAGACGTGTCGCTTGCCACCAGGCGCACGACTTGTCCGTCCCGTCACTTGGTATTATTTAAAAAAAGTTAACATTTTTGTCAGTGTTGCGCGATTATGTACGAGTATGTACTTGTCAAAAAAGGGCAACAACCATCGTTGTATAATTGGGTGAACAACAGAAACCAAATTGCGCAACTTTTTGTTGTAGAACAGAACACTATCGAAATTTGATTGCAATATCACTCGTTTCGATTAACCACCGCCGTGTCACACGCGCCGGGGTGCCACGTAAATTCGTGACGAGTTGTGACGTGGCTGCCAAATTTATTGTTTGCTCTGTGTACCATATTTCCACCAATGATTCGGGCGACAATGATTGTTATTTATTACAAAGACAATAAAGAAACATATTCCTAGAGAATAACGACACAGTTTATTGGTAGGACGATTACTTTCCTTCAACCCTAATAAGGCCAGCGCAGCGTGTCGGGCTCTATCCTAAACTTTTCTGAGCATGATGATAATATTAATCAATCTTAATAAGGAAACAAATAAAGCCAGTAGTTAGTTGGAAATGATAATAAAGAATCAAAATAATGTGCAGAGTCAAGAAGACGATAACTTGGAACTTAATTTTAAAAACTCTGTGCCGCCAAAAAGTCCAAAATGTCTACTTGATTTTGCTCTTGATTGTACGTGTGTACTGTTGTGACTCTATGTGCTATGTAGGTCATAACTCGGTGTCTAAAACTGCCGTTGCCATTCAAATGTGTGCGCGTACAGCGATCTATCATTACGAGATTTTTTTTTAAACCCAACGCAAAAAGATAGGGTTATAAGTTTGAAGCCTATCTTTGGCATTGTCGCTTTCAAATGGATGTATGGATCTCTGATGGTTTTTTATTTGAAGGGTAATTTATTCCGGATGATGAAAACCTGTTCAACTGTTTAAAAATCATCAGAATTTTGTCCCTGCTAGTGTAGGAATCTGTAATGTTTCATTGACAGTGCAACTGTTATGGCTTCACTTCAAAGCCTGTATTATAAATATAATGTAATGTAATATAGAATATTGGCATCGAAAGTTTCTATTTAAACACCGCCATTCCAGGGACCAGAAACCCGACAAGGCTTCACCATAGCTAACAAGAAATTGACGTATTAATTGACCGAAGTAATACAAATTTTACTATCAATATAGGCGTAGGAAACACAAGGACTGCACCCTTGTCAACATGACGACCTTGTCCGCTCAACCCATAGCCTGGAATTTTGGAAAATCAATTCTGAGAAATGTATCTCTCTAAAGTATCATATCCAGTAAATTGAAGGGAAAAGATGTTTGGGCGTATAATAGATCAAGATTGTTTTCTTGTACAAGCCTCATAGAAGAGAAAATCGGATAAGGGAGGTAGTTAATGTCATGTTCTATCAGGAACTTAAAAAGATATCGCGCTGGACTGAGATGGTTGACTATTTTTCTATCAACGACAGTGTCGTTCTGAAATAAGAAAATCCCTTGGCTCTTCTAAAGACATTTAAGTTTTGATGGGGCCTTGAACACCACCGTAAAGTTGCCTGTTTATCGGTATTCTACAGGTTTTATCACGGATAGTATGCAAGGGAATTGCACGATTAAATTCCGCCTACCTCATGATTTAATGTATTTTAAAAAACGCGAAAAATGTACATCCTTACTGAATCTGTCTACATGAAAAAGCTTTCTATTTTCTTTAGTATATTGTAATAAAATATTCTTTGTGAGGTGGTGCCTTTCTACACAGTAAGCCGGCTTTCGGGGAGCTGGTCCTGTTTCCTCGACATCACTGATTCCATACAACACTGTTTCTGTCTGAGTGTGTTCGAACATCTAAATGATTTTGTGACATTTATGAACAAAAGAATCGCTCGTCGTGAAAACAACCAATCTGCCTAGCTTAATCGTTGAGGAATATTTTCAAAGTTATATCGTTCCGATTTTGAAGGTGCTGGTGTAATTACAGGCACATGGGATTTGTTAACTTATGTCTCAGGGTGAAGGGCGCAGTGGCAGAGTCCCTCAGATTTTTGTTGTTGTTAGTGTCGCTTACCTTCACATGCTCGACCGTGAGACATATTATGGGTCGATGATAAATTAGTAATAGTTCAATTACGTATGGACTTCAACAAAAAATATTATTAATAGAGCTAGCATGTTTTAATTTTTTTATATAGAGTTAAACACCATCGATACGGAACGGTTATAACCAACTATCCTTGTACTATTCTTTCATTAGTTGGAATTTCCTAGCTTTGCTTCACTATTTGTCCGTCTCTATCGATATAAGAGATTACTGTTCTCAAAGAGATCTCTAACAGGACTCATGTCTATCGTGTACTAGGAATAACGTAAAAATACTCTCATTTTAACTCTCGAGATCTTTTACGACGGCCGGTAATATCCTGGTTTTTGAAACTGGAAAAAGCTGAATTTATGCTGCGCTTCGTCATCACTTATACGAGTAGGGTTACCATCTGTTTATTGCTTTGCCGAGATTAATTGCTTTGCCGTGATTAATTTAATCCGAGCTTCTTTACTACTTTAGTAGAATCAGTTTCCGTCATAAAAATGTTGTGCTTGTTACTACAATAATAATGCTTATTATAACTTATATTGTGTATTACAACTTATTTCCATCTGTTCAGGCCATTCGTGACGCCTGACGAATATGCGTTAGCAATGGATCGTACAGATGTCACCCCACACCTGACACCATTAGTAAAATAAAGTCAAGTCAGCAGTCTCAAGGAGGTTTTACTTACAAAGTCCCTTCAGTGTAACCCACAAAAGACCGGCGCAATCATTTGGTGACCCCGACGTGATCCTGAAACAACGTGATTCCGAGACGGACAGATCCCTTAGGAACTCGCCAGTATCCAGCTGCAGCCATAATTCCGAGGGAAGTGCGTCAACAATCCTTAATTTTCAACCTATCCCTTTAATATTTGCTTAAATTTGTGTGAATAAAGTCGTAAAATTAGTAATCCTACAAATTTCTAAGCAACCCACATTTATAAAAAAAAAAAATTAACATATAATTCATTGCAATTTACACGTTAATCATTTAATATAATCAAATATCAAAGTGATTAAGTGTTAATAAACGAATATATAACACTTAAACGAATAATATTCCTTTGTTTTTTTGATACAAATTAATAGTTTTGTTGTGAGTGATCTCGTGTTCCATAGAAGTATTCTCCAAATACAGTTACAAGTCGAAGTATAGTTTATAAACATTATTCTTACAATATTTGCCGAACATTCCAGGTGCACATTCGCAAGTTAAGCAAGCGAGGAGCATCTGAACCGTTCCTGTGATAAGTGATAACGAACTCGCCGCCCCGCCGGCCGGCCACAGCAAACCAGTTTGTTATCTATCATCGTGCACGTAACGTACCTGTCTTATTCATTGTCTAAAGCAATATCTTTGTTTACAATACTTTGTTTTCGTATTGTATTTGATAAAAGTAACGTTGTTGTGCCGACAAAATGAGTACTTTAAAGGATCTTATTAAGCAAAGAGGCCACATAAGGTCACGTTTAACTTTATTTGAAAAGTATTTATCGCCTTTATTAGAATGCAAAGATACAAATGCAGTTAAAGTAAATGAACTGCGTTTGCGTTGTAGTAAAATGCGTGACCTCTCTTGCAACTTCGAGGATATTCAGTCGCAGATAGAAATGTTAGACGAAGAAAATGAGGAACAAATGATGGAGCGCGAATCCACTGAAAATACATTCTTCAATTTAATTGCTCGAGCTCAGTCTTTATTAGAATATTTTGAAAATCAGGAAAAAATAGAAGCTTCCTCTAACAATTCTAAATGTGGTAATGTTAAATTGCCGTTTATTAAAATAAGTTCTTTCAACGGCGATCCTCAGACCTGGCTATCTTTTCGTGATACATATTTATCATTAATTCATGAGAATGATAACATAAATGATATAAATAAATTTCATTATCTAAAATCGTATTTAGAGGGTCCTGCCAGTTCTGTCATAGCTTCCGTGACGATGTCGGCAAATAACTACGTAATAGCATGGAATTTGCTTCGTGATCGTTACGATAACAAGCGAATTTTAATTAATGAGCACATAAAGTGTTTATTTTCTATACAACCACTGAACAAAGAATCCTACAGTGGCATTCGTAATTTGATTGACACTTTATCGAAAAATTTAAATGCATTAAATTCCTTAGGGGAGCCCACAGACAAGTGGGATTCGCTTATTATTTATATGGCGTCGATGAAGTTGGACAGTGTTACTATTGGAAAGTGGGAGGAGTTTCGTAGTAGCATGGATTCACCTACCTTGGAAGAATTTTATTCCTTTCTTCGCCAGCGTGCTACTGTACTAGAAACTTTGAATGTTAGTAAGATAACAAGTGAAAAACGTCACAGCTTGCCCAATATTAAAAATTCAAAAAGCTTTCATAGTGCTTCTGCCGATTCCTCGTCACCTGCCAAGCAATGTCCAATCTGTAAACAAAGCCACATGTTGTACGGGTGCTCGGTGTTTAAATCGATGCCGATTGCAGATAGAATTTCTAAACTTACCTTTTTAAAATTGTGCACTAACTGTTTTCGAAGCGGCCATCAATCCTATCAATGTAGGCTAGGTGGTTGCCGCATTTGTCACAAGAAACACAATACATTGATACACAAACAGCATTCTTTGCCGCCTACCCAAACCAATGTAGTTTGTGATAATAATATTGATAAAAACATTTCTAACTTACCTGGATCCAGCGATGACTGTTTATGTACCTGTAGCCCTTCTTCGGTGTCCATGTCTGCTACCACCACTGGTCAAGTTCTGCTCACTACCGCCTTAGTCGAGGTAAAAAATAAAAACAAAATTTATACTTTGAGAGCGTTATTGGATTCAGGTAGTCAATCATCTTTTATTACCGAAAGCGCCCAAAGAAAACTTGGTGTGCCTATAAAAAATAATAGTTATCACTGTATATCAGGAATAGGTAATGAGGTATTCAATTTAACAGAGCGATGTGACTTACGGCTTTTCTCAATGCACAACTCTTACAATGTACTTGTCAAATGCTATATTTTACCTCGCATCACTGAAAAATTACCTCAAGCCCATATAAATGTGCATAATTTAAATATTCCTGATTTTGTCAAACTCGCAGATCCAGGATTTTACCAATGTTCTGAAATTGACCTTCTATTGGGTGCCGATATTTTCTGGGACCTTTTGGGACCCGGCAGAGTAACTCTGGGGCCACAAAGGCCCATATTACAGGAGACACGACTAGGTTGGATAGTGGCTGGCTATGTTGCAACAGAGTATTATTTAGATAATACTAATTTAAAATCGTTTTGCCATTTTTCTAAAGAAATCAGCCAACAGCTGAGCAAGTTTTGGGAAATTGAAGAGGTTTCACCAAAACTAGAATACAATAAAGACAATTATTGTGAATCCTTATTTACCTCCACTACTAGTCGAGAGAATGACGGTAGGTTTTGTGTACAAATTCCTCTCAAGAATTCTACAGATTTCTTAGGTGACTCGTATAACGTAGCAGAAAAAAGACTTAAACAATTAGAAAGAAAATTAAAAAATAATTTACAATTAAAACAACAATATCATAATTTCATTAAGGAATACGAACACTTAGGCCACATGACCGAGATCTCTCGGCCAGTGTTTGGCTGCTACCTCCCACATCACGCCGTTGTGAGAGCAGCTAGTGAGACCACAAAACTCCGTGTTGTTTTTGATGCATCTGCAAAAACCACTTCTGGTTTGTCGTTTAACGACATCCAACATGTCGGACCAGTAGTGCAGAACGATCTATTTTCTATACTTTTGCGTTACAGACAGCACAGTTTCGTGGTTTCAGCCGATGTCGAAAAAATGTACCGCCAAATACTGGTTGATTCTACACAACGGCACTTGCAACTTATTTTGTGGCGCGACGACCCAAGTGAACCAATTAAAATATTTCAGTTAAACACTGTCACTTATGGGACAGCATCAGCGCCATTCCTTAGCACCAGGTGCTTAATACAATTATCAAAGGAATGCAATGATCAAACAATAGCTCAAATACTTAGTGATGATTTCTATGTAGATGACTTTTTATCTGGCGCTGATACAGAGGTCGAGTTGCGTGGTATAGTAAATTCTGTCACATCTGCACTTGATTCTGCATGTCTTCCTTTACGAAAGTGGCGCTCAAATTCACCACGTATTTTTAAAACTGAAAATTCACAACCTAAACAATTTGATTGCTCATCGCAAGCTAGCGTGTTAGGTCTTAAGTGGGATCCAACAAAGGACGTTCTACAATTTTCTGTTGATTTAGATCAAAGTCAATCAATAACAAAAAGAATAATACTATCTAAATCAGCTAAACTTTTTGATCCACTGGGCCTACTCAGTCCATGTACCATCATTCCAAAAATAATTTTACAGAAGCTGTGGATGTCTAAGTTGAATTGGGATGATCCTGTTGATGATCCAATTCAGCGTCAATGGATCAATTTTGCGACCAATTTGAATTCTATTTCAGACTTTGATATACCTAGATGCGTTATCATTCCAAATCATACAAGAATTGAATTACATTCATTCTCAGATGCGTCTCAAACTGCATACGCTGGTGCCGTTTATTTAAGATCTATTAGTCATTCTGGAGAAGTTTTAGTACGACTACTTTGTGCTAAGACGAAGGTAGCACCAGTGAAGACCGTTACGATACCTCGTCTCGAACTCTGTGGCGCATTACTATCGGCACGTTTAAGTGACAAAGTAATAAGAGCTCTTCGTTGCAAAATTGAATCTATTGTTCATTGGACAGACTCAACAGTAGTCCTTAGTTGGTTGTCCTCTGCCTCATGTGATTTGAAACCCTTTGTTTCAAACCGTGTAAGTGAAATTCAGGATCTGACCCTTTCCAACGTTTGGAGACATGTTCCTGGACATTTAAATCCAGCAGACTTAGCTTCCCGCGGAGTAAATCCCAAACAAATTTCATCCTCGAGGCTCTGGTGGGACGGTCCGTCCTTTTTGATGGAAGATTCTTCTCGTTGGCCTACAAATATAATAACTCACCATCCGGATCTACCTGAAACAAAATCTAAAAAACAAATTAAAACCAAATTAAATTCTGAACCTACAATAATTCATAATTTATCTTCTACAATTAAAAATAACGTCATAAATTTCGACAAACATTCAAGTTTTATAAAATTACAGAGAACTTATGCCTATGTCTTGCGGTTCATATTTAATTTACGCAATTTAAATTCTCGGTTCATTGGTCCACTATCCCATGATGAATTAAATTCCGCGCTAAATTTTCTAATTAAGCAACATCAAGAAGAGTGTTTTTCAAATGAAATAAAGATCTTAAAAACAAAACAAAACTTACCTTCTAAATCTCGCATACTATCTCTCAGCCCTTTTCTGAATGACGATGGGATCCTCTGTGTGGGAGGTCGATTGCATAATTCTAATGAATCTTCAGAAAGGAAATTTCCATTTCTGTTAGACACTACTCATAATTTTAGTAAGTTATTGTTCACACACTATCACATTAAATATCTTCATTGTGGACCTCAACTTCTATTGAGCACGATAAGGCAAAGATTTTGGCCTTTAAGAGGAAGAATATTGGCAAGAAGCACCGTGAACAGCTGTAAAATTTGTAGACTTATGAAAGCAAAGGCTATTAATCCAATCATGGCTAATCTCCCCTCTAGTAGAATCACTCCAACTCATCCGTTTCATGTTAGTGGTGTAGATTTTGGGGGTCCATTTTACATCACAGATCGTAGAGGTCGCGGCTGCAAAATATTAAAATGCTATCTATGTTTGTTTGTCTGCTTTGCCACGAAAGCATTACATCTGGAGGTAGCCAGCGATCTATCGACAGATATATTCATGTTGTGCTTGAGGCGCTTCATATCTCGCAGAGGTAAACCTATTGAACTGTACTGCGATAATGGCACGAATTTTGTTGGCGCTAACAATGAAATTACAAAATTTCTGAAATCAAACAATAAAGACATATCTGAGTCTGCTTTAGATGAGGGTATTCGGTTCAGGTTCTCCCCGGCGTATTCTCCTCATTTCGGAGGTCTGTGGGAAGCGGGAATCAAGTCGGCAAAGTATCATTTGACACGAATTTTAGGCGATAAACACTTAACCTTTGAGGAATTGTCGACTTTATTCACACAAATTGAGGCAATCCTCAATTCCCGGCCGTTAACTCCCCTATCATCAGATCCGAACGACCTAGATCCTTTGACTCCCGCGCACTTCCTGATCGGCAAACCACTCACGGCATTACCTAGCGAGAGTTTATTGGATGCCAACATGAATAGACTGGATCGATACCAAGTTCTTGAGAAGATGAGGCAACACTTCTGGAATCGCTGGAGAAATGAGTACCTGAGCGAACTTCAACAAAAGAACAAGTGGCGAACACATAAAAAGGGGCTGCTAGAAGGCGACTTGGTGGCAGTCAAAGAACCCAGTCTACCTCCAATGAAGTGGCGAATGGGTCGTGTTCAGAAACTATATACTGGGTCGGACGGTACCGCAAGAGTTGCAGATGTCTACACTTCAAAGGGCGTCATCCGCAGAGCCATCCACAATCTTTGCCCGCTGGATACACTTGAACCGTCACAAGCAGCAATTACTCAAAAGCCAGAATCTTTCGAGGGCGCGGAAGATGTTCAGGCCATTCGTGACGCCTGACGAATATGCGTTAGCAATGGATCGTACAGATGTCAACAGGCAGCAGCTACTGGGCGGCGTCCTCATTGCGTAGCTAATCTCCGGACTGTGCACATCAATTATTTTGTACTTTCAAAAATTAGTAAAATAAAGTCAAGTCAGCAGTCTCAAGGAGGTTTTACTTACAAAGTCCCTTCAGTGTAACCCACAAAGGACCGGCGCAATCACCATCTGTGCCAACACAGATGGAAATAAGTTACAATATCACCTTAAACAATATTCTGTTTTTCTCAGTCCCGTTTTTTTCCTGTCAGTGTATAGTAAATTTCAAAGTTTCGTTGTTTCCCGACTTTCCATCTACTCAAATGAGCAGGTTTTGTTAGGCTATAGTCCGCCATTATAGCCCTGTTCGGGTCGAGGCCTCCATACATTTTCCAGTCTAGTAAACCTTTTACTCTTGATTTTATCACGATATTTTCTTTCACCGTTAACGAGAGATTTTGCTAGCAATGTACGTAACTTAGAATTTAAAGTTGTGTGTGCTTCCCGCTACAGATATTCGAACTTTACTGTCGCCATTTTAAAACACTTACGTTAGATTTAAAATAGAAACCTTTTTACGGGAATGTATTACTACCATGACTTTATCCCAATTGCCTAAAGACTGTTTTTTTTTAACATCAAGCGACAGGACGAACAAGTCGTGCACCTGATGGTAAGTTACACGCCTGTCCATAACAGTTACAGTGCCACACTGAGGGTCACTACCGCTGCGCCTGTCACCCTGGGATATAAGTTGACAAGTCCCATGTGCCTATAACTTCAGTAGCACCCTTACCCCTCAAGACCGGAACACAGTATTGCTGACATTACTGCTTGGCGGCAGAAATAGGTAAGGTGGCAGTAGGTACTTCCCTGGACGAACTCTTTCACAAGGAGGTCTACTGCTTCTACTTAGACTTGCTAGAATCTTTTACCTACTTCTTTAAGTTATTCCACATGCTCCTTTATATGACGTGTTTTTGAAGTGGGTACCCTATCAAAGCTTGATATATCGCTATAAGAAATGTTAACGTCAAAATGAAACATCAGAACAAAATCTGCGCACAATTTCGAAAAGTTTTTAAACGTCGGCTGGTTTGCGGCAAACGCTTTCATTTTGTGTGATTGAGGTTTACCCAACGAAATTAGTACCATAAAACCAGATAACCAAGGGTTAATTAAACTTGAGACTGGTGTCAATAAAGCACCCGATTGTTTTTGTTCAGGTTGCTATCTCAAATGTAGAAACCGTACAATTTGGAAGTTTCTTATAAAATTTACATTTTTTTGCGTCTACAGACAAAATACAACAACTTTGTATATTGTAAAGCGGATCACAGTGATTCAATTTCCGTTTCTATTTCAAACTTCAATGCATTGTAGTGGACTTTGTAACGCCTTTGTAACCTTTGTATCATAAACAAATAAATGATTATATTTTGAAATAAAGATAATGATACTTCGACAAAACGAACGTGTCTGAGATAAACAGGATGTTGTTTAAGGTGATAGCGTTTGTTTCCATCTGAGCCTATCAAGTAGAATGATTGTAGCGACAAGCACAACGTTTTCATGACCAAAATTAATGTTACAAGTTATTAATTATAATACAACATAGATTTGAGTACAATTCATGTACCAGGACCCATGCGATACTATTCTTTTCTTGCAACGACATGATTCTCAATCAGTATTTTATATTGATTGCAATAACAACTTTAGGTAATTAGTTTAATCGTGTTGTAGTCGAAAAACAAGATTGATTGGAATTAGTTTTTTTTTTCAAAGGTCAGTGTCCGAACTTTCAAGTGACAAGTCTCTAACTTCCGATTAGTTTAAATTTTTGACTTTTGTAATTATTCTTTGACGTCGAATTACAAGTTACATTTCGTTGCCTTACAATCTCGTTATCTTGAAGCACAAAGTTACTGGAACGCGCAAATAATGGATTTATTCTTAAAATTATGCATCCAAATTACACCCTTGATAAGAAATTTAAAATAAATAGAAAGTTTTGCTGTCTCCTGAATAATCATTCTTTACAAGCATTGATTTAGCATTATTATTCCTAATTGTGACACAAATTACTGTCACCGCGTTTACCTTATTGAGTGACGTTTAAATCCGTACCTATGCTATGTAACATTTAGATTTTTTACTAAATAATAACATAATATCCTGTTTATTTTTCTTACTTTTCTTTTTTCTTATTATATTGCTTTAATGCATGCTTGTAAATAGGCAGTGCCTAAATTTCGACCAGGCACAGTGAAACCTGACTTACATTGTTGTTGTCAACTTCTAAACCAACTTCTGTTCCCACAAATAAACGAGTTATGAACTCACTGCATATTTTAAATACAACAATAACTTCCTACAAGCATAATTTCACAAACAACAGCGAACTCCCATTATCGACGAAAATCATTGTAAGAGATATTTGTTCAGTTAACGGTAACTGTCAAAGAAACAAAAATTACCAATCAGATATCACTGTTTTGACTATTGCAAACCTAATTTTTACTTTGTTGTCGTTTACAATGGATAGTCTCCATTGTTTGAATTCCACTACTAAAACAAAGGCAGTCTCTTAAATTGTAAAATCGTGGAGACAGGTTACTCAAGTCAAAAGTGGCCCGTCTTATCTAATGGGACAAGGGCTCTCTGGCCAAATTAGCTACAGCAACGTTCGCCGTTTGTGGCTGCCACTTAAAATCCAGCCACGGCGAACTAGCTGGCTGTAAATAAGATTTGAACGGATTCTATAACGCTGTTATAAAAAACTGGTAGCGGGGTCGTTTCTCTATTGAGATGTCAAAGATTCTGAACCCTGTTAAATTGACGTTTAAGACGTCACACGTTT
The DNA here is from genome assembly GCF_003589595.1 of Hyposmocoma kahamanoa. Taxonomy (NCBI): domain Eukaryota; kingdom Metazoa; phylum Arthropoda; class Insecta; order Lepidoptera; family Cosmopterigidae; genus Hyposmocoma; species Hyposmocoma kahamanoa. Next base: position 1,384,640 of record NW_020654289.1, read on the forward strand.
TCCGAAGGTTGTGGACCTTTTTCGACGTGCAGGTTGCATCACGATATTTTCTTTCACCGAAAACCAAGAAACTCAAGAGTTGTGATCCCGGATTGGAACCCAAAATTACACTTGATATTACCGGTTATCAATCCAATGGTGATTATGGACGTCGGAGTGAATTTCAGAGAATCGGTTTCATAGCGTATTTTGTTATTAGATGGCGACGAAGATAAATCAAACTTTGTTCTCGAAAGATATTGCTCTTAGTAAATTTATGTACTCAATTACAATTTCAAACATCAAATAAAACTTTCGTTTCTATTTGACACTTATAAAACTTCTTCCATTAACTGTGAACTGGTGACATTTCGTTTTTGCAAAATTTTGATGGGCATCTGTCTAAGAAGCCGTCAGTAAACATTTTTATATGTTAATATATGACACCAATTAAAGATTACTTTTGTTAAAGTTGAGATGTTAATTTCTCCCGTGACACGCTTCTACGTCTATTCAAAAATCGCAAAAGCTTCGAATACGCCAATTTCAGTTGTCCTACAGTGTTGTGACTTTTGCGGTGGAAACCTTGCATTCCTGAGTGACACGGGCAAAAGTTCTCTCTAAGGTGCTTTTCGTTTGCTGTGTTGAATCCTCCGAGACCAATAGAACGGCAGCTACTTCCGCCAATGAATAAGCTCAGCCAAAGAGACACGTTGGTAGTCTTCTGAGTAGGAAGCTCCAAGAAGCCGCGTTCGAAGGAGTTTTCTTTTTGTGTAAAATAACTTTTCATATTTCCTTTCATACGACGGCGACGTAAATAGTATGAAAAATGTTTTTATTAAATTTGACCAACTTCTGCTGTCCCGATATTTTACGTCCCATATATTGGTAGGTCAATGGTTCCGTACCATGAAACGATCTTTACATGAAACTGAGTTGATCAGTAATAAAGAAAATATCAGTCTTATTAATTTATATGGACAATGGTTGTCCACTTGACCAAATAGTTGACTGTTCCGTTATATTTTTAATAGTTTTATTACTTTGTTGATAGCAGTTTTGTTATTTGTAAACTTATTGTTACCTCTTAAAGTAGGTCAACTAAAGCCTCTCTACGAATGTCATGTTTAAATGTATGGGAGCGTTTGATGTTAAAATTTTGGATATTTATAGTTTTATTTTTAAAACGTTACTGATATTGGTAAATACTTTCTATATCACTTTAAAGCTTTTTGATATCTCTTATATTTATGGAATAAACGCCACACTTAACGATTACGCCCTGTAAAATTTGTATACGTTGTATCCATACTAATGACGCTGTATCCGGCCTATATCAATACTAACTGGTAGCAGCGCCATCGTAACTGTTTAGACCCTCTAAACAGTTACTTCCAACCTTAAATAGTAATGTTGATCGATTTCTTCTGCATACCCCAGCCACAGCAACACACAAAGCTGACAAAATTTCCCAATGAAAATTAAACTTTACTCCATTCGCACAAGGTTTGAATTCACAATGTTGACGTGACGTCTCTATGCTTTACTGTGAGGCCGGGCGTACAATGTGACCTATATCAGTGAAAACGTGTGGCGACGACGTGGCAATGTATATAGTTATTGTAAAATTGTGAATAGAATCTTGTGCAGACCTGTGTATCGGCTGCTGACAATGGATGGACATTTTGCGGTTTTATTGTCCCTTTCCAGAATGGTGTGCATTCGCGCGTTAACTGCCGGATGACAGATGCGTCCTCGTTCGGAAATTTGCGGCAATGGAAGCACCGAAAACAAAAGGATTTAAAATTTTAATCCATATCTTTAAATCGTTCGTTTTTTATAAATTTTTGGACAGACTCCTTGCAGTGACTGAGATTCCAAATAACAATATTTATGTCTAAAAATGAACACTATCATGTATTAATCATTTTAAAGAGCATTTTGCAAGAAGAACCTAGTATTTATATGGTTTGTGAGCAGAACGATTATTTTCCAGAATTTTTTCCAGATTATATTCACAGTGCGAAAAACGTACAGATTACTGAAATGAGGGCCTTATCGCTAGCGTTCATTTAGATCAAATTGCATTATTTTATGTCATAGTATGTAGTAGTCGAATGACCAGTGCTTTTATACCTAACATTCATCTTTTCTCGTGAATTGCTAAATTAGAGAATGGTGTGACATGCTACGTATAAACCTTAAAGGTCTGTAATATATTTTTTTTATATTATGTATAAGTGCGCACTTGACCTCTATTTCACCTGGTGGAAAGTGACGATAAAGCGTTATAGCGTTCAGGGAATAAGTCTGCTGGCAAGGAATTCCACTCCATAGCCGTTCTCCATATAAATGTGGAATCTTCACAATATCCACAACATACTGGTGGCATCCAAGCCTGTGTCTGGTTCCCCGACAATGGGAAGGGGAAGGCGGAATTAAATAGTCTAATTCTCTCGCACATTCTCCGTGATATCACGGATCCTGTAAAGTACTGATAAGCAGGCAACTTTACGGCAGTGTTCAAGGGTCTGCAACTTCGCCTTCACTAATTCCGAGTCACATATAAGCCTCCTGACACGCCTGTCTATCGAATACAAGGTGGCCAGTTGGTATGTAGCAGAGACCATTTACAATATTTTTTTCAAATATAACAGACAGATCAAGACATCCTGCAACAAGCTAAACGGGTCAATATCATGGAGTTTTATCATCCAAGTACATACAAATACGAAATCATTTATTTAAATACGCAGAAACTATATGTGCGCTGCTCCCAAAGTAAGTAATATAAATCAAATTTTCACAAATATACTGTGACGATAATGTAAGAATGTTAATTTCTTTAAACTTCTTTCCCAAAGATACTCTTGGGACTAGATTGTAAATTGCCCTAACCGCACGTTTTTGCGGGACAAAGATTATATTTTATTCAAAGAAGCAATAAAACGTGCCTAAAATACTCGTGTATCGCTTAAAAATTTATAATAATGTACCAAGTGAAATAATTCTTTTTTATAAATTTTACCCATTTTTTTGGTTAGCCAAAGGTCCGCCGTACAGCCTCTTCGTATATATTAATACCTTTTGTTTTTGTTTTTTTTTTGTGCAAAAAGGCGATAAGCACCTGTTCTAGACGCTTACTCTGTCCTATACAATTATGTAGCATCAATCCTTGAAAATGGCAGCGGAATCGCGTAAGTGGCTAATTACGAAAAATTGTTACAACGTGTAAAAATTATTAGAACAATGATTTTGCTTGCTTTTGTATATTGGCTGCATAGAAGAACTCCTAATCTTGTAAAGCCTATTCAATGCTTAGAGGATGCAAAAAAATAGTCTTATGATTCAATGCCAATAAAATTTCCTTTGCATTTTTAATATAAAAAGAAAAAAATACAGCGACGTCTAATGCAAAAAAGAATTTCTTTCACGTTGTAAAATTAATTATCCAATAAAAGTACAGTCAGGTATAAAACGTTTCATCGTTTGTAATACTTCAGATTTTTTGCGGGTAAGGCGTCCTTAGCATCGGGAACCGATTACTCGCTACACCAGATTTTAGTTTTCCCGCATTATAGTAATTGTTTGTGCTTATCTATGTATTGGACAATTAGACTGCTTCTGTGGCCAAATTATTAATACAAATCCGGCCGGATTCGAACCGACGTCTTCTAGCATACTGTGCCAGACGCTGTACCAACTAAGAATCAGCGGACCTCACGAATCTTTTTATGTGCTTGTTGTCGTGTCTTTGTATTTGGTTTCCCAACGAGTATTTAGCCGTAGCGCCATCTATGAGAAATCTATGAAAGTATTTCGTCACCCAGATAGATACCTTTACAGCTACCCGTCCCAGCTAGAGATGTCGCTATTCACTTCACTGTATTTAAATTTTTATTTAATATTCAATTATTTTTTAATGTGAAATTACTCCACTAGTTTATTATAATTATTACTACAAAGAACGAACACTCAGAAATAATTCCTTCGATCCGGCACCATTGATAGTGTTTTGTTTGGAACATGTTGTTGCTGTGAAAGTTCTTGTGTGTAGATTGAAGTGGTTGGCTCGTATCTAGTTTGTTACAATTTCACATATAAGTCATCATGCTATGATTACAAAATCACATTACTGCTTGGCGGCATGGTGAATGGTGGTAGCGGTACTTTCCTGAATGAACTTTTTCACAAGGACCTCTATTGCTACTACATACTGTATATACTTAGGAGTGTTCGTGCCGTGCTACATGAGCCGCTTTTCCAATCCATTGTTACGTAGTTCAGTGTATTACGAGAGCTGGCTCAAGTTTGCTAGTGTATTAGGTTAAAAGCCTTATATCCCATTAATCCACTGGCTCACGCTTATTTTAGCGACACTGCTGATTCTGAACTGAAGAAAGCAAAAGAAGAAAGAAAATACATTTGTTTGTTTACCACAATGACACCACAAAAATAGCCGTGGTTTGTGAAAAAAAAAGATATAATATTCATAGAAAATTCTATTCAACTGTTTGCAGATTATGTCTTGGTCATGGATGTTTCAATGAACACCTGCATAGAATTCACATGATCACCTCCCCGTCGTGCACTCACTGTAACTACTCCAACCAATCCTTGCATCATATACTTTTCGATTACCCACATTTTCTTTACCAGATCTCCTGAAAAATTAAAAATGTTATCCAATTTTGATATCATTTCACAAGAAGCACTGTCGAAGACATTTTGTAATGGAATCCAAGAAAGAAATTACTCTCAGTTTTGGCTATATGGCGCATCAGTGCCTTTGCCTTTTCCAATGGAAAAAACAGTACCAAAGATAAAAGAACGAAATCAAAGAGAAGAAAAACAAAAAAGACTATTCCAAAATATTGTGCGTAATCGTCAAAATTCGAAATTCAAAAATATTTTTACTTATATTTCAGATAACATAGATTAAACACTACAACTCATTCGTAATCTTTGTAAATAGATAATTGTTTATATTTATCATCTACAATATTTATTTCGTATATCATAAAGAGCTAATGGGATCAATCCCGAGAATTTTGTCATCAAAGTACACAGAAGCTGTAAACAAAATTTTTGTTTCGCTATAGTTTTAACCCTTCGTGTGTTGTGTTGCTGTAGCTGTGTTTTCATCTACAATTTTAAAAAAATATATACAAATATTTCAAAAATGTATACTAAATTTATGTTAAATTTTTAACATTAACCCGAATCTTATTATAGGAGCGTGATAAGCTTTTTTATGTACATTTTAAAATTGGCTGTTTACACGAAGAGGAATTCCCGTGTAAACAGCCAAGCCTAGCCTTCAGCCTTCTCCTCCGGTGACCCCCCCCCCACACCTCGCCTCATAAACTTTAGACTCGCGTTCAAATGCCTAGCCTTAATTATCTACAAAGGCAAAGGTAAAAGCTAATTTTCCACAAATTAACCGTCCCTGTTTCCTCTTTCGAAATTGTAAAATATTACATTGTAAAGTATAACTTCTAGTTAGGTATCGTATTCCGTTTTATTCATATCCATAAATATTCCATAATGGCTATAAAAATTTACGACAGGCAATGCAGGTGTCGGAGAAGAATCGCCAAAATGATAATTTTGCATGTCCATCTGGGCTAAATTGTCTGTCGTTCTGAGGGTTTGTGACTTTTTTAAGTAGACCTCTGTTTCTAACTTTTTTTATAAAATAGCCGATGTAGAAGGAGAAGTGCTTATAATTATTGACAAAGGTCCAACATTGAGAAAAAATCTTTCGATGTGACTGTACTCGTACTTGTCTCTTATTTTTTATTTTTTTTTTTACGTTCACACTCATAGCCGCGCACTAAGGAAACCCCGTGTCGTGAGTACTATGGACACAGACATAGACAACCACAAATTACACCCAAACTCACGGGAGAAATAAATGCAGGCCATACAAATATTTCTCCCAGCCCGGGTATCGAAGCCGGGATCTCTGCGTGGCGGACTAGTATTGTAATCGCTCGGCCACGGAGGTAGCAAAGTAATGTCAATCTAGGTCTACTGTAGGATTGATGGAATTTCTCTTTGAACTAATGGAGTAATTTCCCAAATATAAATGAAAATTAGACGACCGGGCCAAATAACGCGCATTGGGAGAGGCCTATGTCCAGCTGTGAACTACGACAGGCTGCTGATGATGATAATGATGGATAGTTTTCAGTTACTAACTATTTTTAACCGAATTTAAGAAAAGGAGGTTCTCAATTCGTCTGTATTTTTACGTGTGTGTATTATGCGGTTACTTCGACATTTGATCACAATGAACATCAGATTTGGTCTAATCCAAATTTGAAAAAAAAAAAAAATCTGAGAGTGGCAAACTAACGCTAACCGATTTCAATAAAGATTAGCAAATAGATTAAAATTTTGAAACTGGTTTTTTTTTATAAAAACGTTAATTATATTAGTTTAAATTCAATTATTATGATGTTACATGGACCCCCCGCATAGCTCAGGTTACAATGGCCTTCTAGTGTAAGAATCCTGATTCCCGGCTGTCGTGACCAAGCAAAAAATCCGCTACCTAATCTTTATGGAGGTTCACACAGGTGTGTTTGGTGTACCCACGATTTACATATTAATAAGTTTCGTGTAAAGCCGCTCTAAATAAGTATATCAACGACGACGCCATACTTACCGTCCTGTTGCCACTGAAACATTAATTTTATATTCTTTTGGATTCTGTAACTGGTTTTAAAAGCGGAGCTCCTTATGCTATAAGGAGCTCCGCTAATAAATATACTGGTACTTTACCTATTTCTGCCGCCAAGCAGAAATGTGAGCATTTTTGAAGAGCGAGAGACCGTTTTCAGGCATATGAGACTTGTCAACTTACGTCTCAGAGGTGACGGGCTCAGTGGTAATACCCGTCAGATCTTTGCTATCTTTTTTTTCGTCCATGTTTTAAATCACAAAAATTCATGTCATAAATTGAATCAGGGACTTTCTTCTAATGAATACAATTTTAAGATGCTCTAGCTCTGTTAGCTAGTACAACTTTTGGCGTATATATTTTATGTAAACAATTAAGGAAATTTAACTTCCCGAGCACATACAACCGGATTCCTTATGGTGCGATTTAATAGGCTTCTTGTGGACGAGTTCGTTCCATCATAGATCCTATCTTTGCTCTAGGGTTAGGTAGTGTGTCTTTTTATTATACTAAATGATGGGACGAACAAGTCGTGCGCCTGGTGTCAAGCGACATAACATCTGTCACTGCGCCTTTCACTCTGAGAAATAAGTTGACAACACTCAAGTTGCTGAAATTTCAACAGCAACTTTGACAGCCTTGATTCTCACAGGACATTGGCGAAATCGCCATTTTTTTTGTATAATTTTTATAATAATATTAAACTACCGTACATAGTTATTTTTACTTGACATTAGCAAAATCATTGATTATTTCGATGGAACCATAACATTTAAAAGAAGAAGAAGAACAACAACCTTATCCATCAATATTTTCATTAAGAAAGAAGATATCCATAATATTAGCCTTAGAGCGAAATCCAAACTCATGGTACCACGATTTCGTTTAACCAAGGTAAACGACTCTTAACTGTATACGTTTTGGCAATAAGGTTCCGGAGCATATATTAAGATTATCATTTCCTAAGTTTAAAAACAACATTAAAAATATTTTGATTGAAAAGTCATATTACAAAATTGAAGAGCACGTAGATAAAGATGTATAGGAGGACGACGTGGCTCTAGATTCCACACAAAAGATTCAAAGTATATTCCATAGCATTTAAGTTTATTTGAAAAGAATATTCCCTAGAGTTTCTTGCTCGTTCTTCTTAGGGAAGTCAGCGTAGTGAACGAGCAGTAGCTTAAATGTGACGTTTTCAAGTGTAAATTCATTTTACCTAATGGAATAAATGATTATTTGACTTTGGCTGCAAAGCTGAAAAATTGTCAGAAATAGGTAAGCTTGCAATACCCTTTGGATGGCCTCTTTTACAAGGAGCTCTATTTTTGCTGTGTTGGTAGTAGTCAAGAGCAATTTTATTTGCTATAAAAAAAATCACAATCATTATTTATACTTCGTCATTTGTACCTATTATTTTTGTCACCTAATTAGAGTACGCAGTTTTGCTAGTCATATGGTTCGAAATTTAATACACATAAGGTTCAATTTAAACCTGATGTAGTGAGTAAAAAGTAATTAGTCCTTTATGGGTGCAAAATCACAAAAGTCCCAATTAAATTGTTTATAATAATAATTGGTTATCAACGATTAACTGTGACACAAACGAATTGGAAACGCGATTAGAACTGATTGTGTAATATCGCATAATAGTTGAGGTATAATAATATATTATAATAATTATAAATAACTGCGTTTTAAAAAGTATAGGTGCTATTGTTAAGTATCGAACATTTTATGTAATTTACCATTAAAACTCGACAATCAAATTATTTACCATGAAAATCAAATATGAATTTACTGAAAAACCGTATATGCAAAGCTTCCAATACCGATTTATTTACCTATTATAGCCACCGCTACCCGCAGTGTCACCACTTTGCTACGTTCGGCTGCGGAGAATGCGCCTGAACATATCGGTGCACCGCGCACAGAATTTCTAAGGTATACTTTATTTATTTATTTATTTATAAAGAAAATATTCTTTTGCACTTACAGCTTAAGCGTCCAACAACAACTTAAACTTAAAGATGATGTAAAATTTAAATATAACATGCAAAATACGAAATAATACTTAAAACTAAACAAAGAAAGAGAAAAGATAAATGCACACAATTTAATGTAACATTTATCTTAAATTTACAACGCCACTTAAGGTGATTTTCCACCGGCAAGGCCAGGAGAGACGAGACGAGACGAGAATAGAAATTTGTATGGCAAAACTTCAATTATCTCCTCGCGCATCTTCGGTGGAAAAGATCTGGATTGACGAGGATGGGTGAGGCTAGAATTTAAATGTTTGTTGATGTAATATTGAACCGTAACTGCCTACATAGAGACTGTTCTATATCGCGAGTGCCCGCGCGGTCTATTACAGGCATATAGGACTTATCAACTTCTGTCTCAGGGTGACGGGCGCAGTGGCAGTGCCCCTTAAATCTTTGCGATTTAAAGCTCTGAGTGGGACTGCCCCTGTCCCGTCGCTTGATATAATAAAAAAAGAAAAAAAGTAATAATGAAAAGTTGTCATTTTGCAGATAGGGCCTTATTACAGGCATTTAGAAATCGAGAGTTGGATAGCAACAGCACAATCTATTTATGATATTGTAAGGCCTATTATGAGAAGAGCTTTGTCTCCACAACCAATATTTCGTTAATTTGACAAATCCACGGCGCTTAATCATAATAACAAAATGCTATTGGTTGATGGAACACAGCTCTCCTCTCCGCTTTTGTAGATAAAGGACCGTATTGTTAAATACAGCCGGAGCGTCTCCCTACCGATGGCTGTATTAATAACTCTGGTGTTAATAGAAATGTTCAAATACAAATCTATCTTCCATATGTTTATATAACAGCAGTTCAGCGTGCTGTTAGTGCTATTTACAAACTGCGCCCCTGATTCTCTTTGAGTACATAAATCTGTAATTTATGTTAAGAAGACTAATTTTTTGTTTTCTGTTTTTTTAATTTTGTCGTGCTAACTCTAGTTAATGGTTAAGTGATAATAAGGTCGACAATGAAGTATATGCATACCTAAATAATGCCTATTATTCACTCTCGTCTTGAAAAGGTAAAATTTAGGGAATAATTCTGCAGGGAGGGAATTCCACTCCATAGCTGTATGCTATATATAAATATAGAAGCGTAACGCTGCGAATGATTGTATTAAGAATCCTATTGTTAATTCAGATGTTGAAAAACAAACGTGAGATCTACCTTCTTGATTTACGCGTTAAAGAAAATTAGTGAACTTCCTTGTTGTAGTGAACCCTTTCCATATTTATTATAAAATGCCTTGGCACAATTCTAGGGTCACCGCGGCCTAAAGTGAAAACCAACATCATTTATTTAAATTAATACATCTACCGACTAAAGCATTAAGTAAAATTAATTTTTTTATTTAATTAATTCGTAATTTAAATTCTAGCGGCATCTTTTCCAAATTTATCATTCTTTTCACATCTTCCAACATAATAAACAAAACAAAAAAAATATAATTATGTATTAAAAAAGAAAGTTTTTTGACTTATATGCTTTACGCCGACCATTTCATTTCAAAACAACATTTTTGGCATCCATGGTGTAATAAGGCCACATCTGCAAGTTACAACTTTTCAAGCGAGATAATTAAAGATTGTGCAAACGAAATTAGACTTTCATTTATTTATGTTTAAATAGACGAGTTATCAAATTTCACATAAACGTAATTTGTGCCACGCAATTTCTTTCTTTCCTTATTTGCAAGTCACGTGGTTATAAAACAGGTGTTCTTGAGCTATTGTAGGTTCTTTACATGTAACATCCTGCAAAATTTGAGAGCATAATTACTACTTACATTATTGCAATGAAATTAGAAATAATTAATGATGAAACTGAATAGAATTCAATTACATTAAAGTCTCATTCTTGATAACACTTATATATCGTATATTTAGGTACTTATATAGAATACTTACAAATGTAATTATTGCTTTATTTTCATATACCGGTAAGGTGCAATAAAAACTTAAATACCAGAAACTAAATCTAAGATTAAATTGCATGAATAAAATTGGGTCCCGCGGCAAGGTGCCCAAGATGCTGGCAGCGTAAGATTAAATTGCATGAATAGAATTGGGTCCCCGCGGCAAGGTGCCCAAGATGCTGGCAGCGTTCCCCTTTGTATTGCTATGCTAATGCGTTGGGCAACGTAGTTTTTTGGATAACATTTTGTACAAATGAAGGTCACCTGGATCCCACAGGTCAAAAGGTTCCAATAGGTAGTCGGAACCGAGGTCCTGCTACTTATTACTTTTTAATCTTTCCGTCAGCTCAGCTGCGGAGCCAGCCCACTTGCTGGTGTGCTGGAGATGGGATGGCGCAAGTGTATCGGCACACCTGGCGTCCCACACCACCTGCCCGGCCCTTGTTGGGATGAGAGTCATTCCGTCCGGGCGTTTACCATCAGTATGATGGCAAATTATACGCTTTGATATAGTTCGTAAGCACTATTTTGTAAAAAAATCTTTTATAGAATAAAAAGCTTTACTTTGAAGACAGTTTTGCATATCCGAAATGTCTGTCCTAAGGTTGCCTGGAAGAAATTGCTACATAGCAATAAGGCCGCCTGTTGCACATTGACTTACTACTACTATTATACTTAAGTATTGTATTTTAATTGTAATTTTATGTGCAATAAAGAATATTCCATTCATTCATTCATTCATTTATTCGTTCATTCATTCATACATTCATTCATAGTTTTTAAGATGTTTTACAAAAGTGTTGTCTTGTGTTTTTATGTTTAATGGGATCGCGTTATTTATTTTAAAGTAACTTTGTATTATTTTTATAACTTGATAAAAACCTTTCACGTAAGTATTATTATACATAATATGGCCTTAATATACCACTGGTATGATTTATAGCTTACTTGTTACTGTTAGTGTTGTACTAGCTGTGTAAATATTTAGCTCTTCAGATTGTAATTACTGTATGTATTTTTTTAAATTTTGGTCGTTTGAATATTGGTCATGAGGAATTTATTCTAAGTAGTACATTTTTTGTTTCATTTAAGTGTTTTCGTTGGTACGTCACGATTGGAGCAGCGGACATATGATTCCTCGCGCGTATACGTCGTCGGATGTATGATATCCATGTCATCACATTTACTTTTTTACTTTTTCTCTTTCCTTGATTAAGAAAAGATATATACATTTTTATTGAATATATCATCATTCATTTTTTATGAAATTACTCCTCTAGTTTGTTATAATTATTAATGCAAAGATCTGATACAAAAAAGGGAACGATTCCATTTAGTTCATTCAGACAAATTAAATTGTTCGGTCTTTTAGTTTCTTTAGTTATTTTAGTTTTTTAGTTCAGTGGGTCAGTTTCAGTGTAAGTGTTTAAATTTGATAAAGAAAATAAAAATAAATATGGAACAATTTTATTATCCTTATAAGTTTATATTTGAGTCTTAAACGACCCGGCAAGATGCAGTCGTGCATCTTACTCGATTTTGTACTAAAAGCAATGATAGTCTACTAACTGTCTCGCTCGCACCATCTCGCATCACGTGACATAAACATATACATAATTTCAATAAGAAAGAAGATATCCATAATATTAACCTTAGAGCTAAGTCCAAACTCATGGTACCACGATTTCGTTTAATAAAGGTAAACAACTCTTTTACTCGTATGGGGAACTGTATACGTTTTTACAATAAGATTCCGGAGCATATATGAAGTGTATCAATTCCTAAGTTTAAAAACTACATTAAAAATATTTTGATCGAAAAATCATATTACAAAGTTGAAGACTAGGTGTTAGATAAAGATGTATGGAAAGGCGACATGGCTCCAGAATCCACACAAATTTGATTCAAAGTGTATTCCATAGCATTTAAGTTTATTTGAAAAGAGCAATCCCAAGAGTTTCTTGCTCGTTCTTCTCAGGGAGGTCAGCGGAGTGAACGAGCAGTAGCTTAACTGTGACGTTTTCAAGTGTAAATTTATTTTACCTATGGAATAAATAATCTTTGACTTTGACTTTGACTGTGAACTACAATACCGGTGAACTATTAAGATAGTGAACAAGAAATTAATAACATTTCGATCAGGGTCAGGAATTCATTCCTAACAATTCCTAGTTTTGAACTATTTTTACTTTAGTGCAAAACTTTGTCTGTCCACAACTGCCTGCTAAATTTAACTTCAAAATTCTCTAGATCCCCAAGGGATGCCATTACGCCTTTAGTACTACCATTCCGCACGACCGCTCTTGGCTTTAATTCCTCTGACCCTACACTTGGCAGATTGTAGAACATTCATAGCGGAGTTAGAAACATATTTTTGCTCTCACTTTACAAATTATCTTTTTTTGTTTTAATTTGATATGGCTCCGGGTTGTTGTTTTCTTGTATTTATTTTTTAATTGCTGTACTTTTTTTAACCTCCGCTGTGTCTGTTTTATTTGATGGCAAATCTTTTCGGGGAATTTAATCGGGATGTTCAGCTGTTTAAATATAAGAAAGAAGTAGAGCTCTTTCTCCAATGAGGTAGTAGAGTCCATCCCCACATCATAGATGCCTGGTATTGTAAGACTACGCGGGCTAATGCCCGCGTAACAAACGTAATCGTTTGTTCCTTCCTCGAACCTGTAAGATGTGAGCGTTTTAGTGGTAATAGAGCTTCTTGTGAAAGAGTTCATCCAGGGTACTGCCACCTGACCTCTTTCTGCCGCCAAGCAGTAATTGGAGCATTACTGTATTCTGGTTTTGAAGGATAAGGGTGTTAGTGAACTTACAGTCTTACATGGAACTTGTCAACTTATGTCTCAGAGTGACGGGCGCAGTGGCAGTATGCCTCAGATCTATGCGATTTAAAGGTCTGAGTTGCACTGCAACTGTTCGTATTATAAAAAACTGGAATTATCTTTCTCCTGAAGTTTTTCCTTTGCACTATGACATGGGATTCTTCAAAAAGCATGTCAACAGGGCTCTCAATAGACTGGCAACGCATAGGTCGCTCCTGTAAAGTTGCAGATGTCCATGGGCGACGATGATGACCTCCCAAAGTGGCTCGTCAGCCAGTTTGCCTCCTACTTTAATTTAAAAAACGCAGTAATGCTCATACTGCTTGGCGGCAGAAATAGGTAAGATGACAGGTGAGACCATTGTGTTGCATTTACTAAATCGTTTTTATGGCTCAACACTTTTATTATCATCCTGTTCTGAAGAAAAGAGCCTCTCAACATCCTTGTACACGGACTTCAAAGGGGTTTGAGAACTTGAGTATGTGTCGAGCGTCCTTTTGTTGTGATTATAGTATTTGTAAATATTGTGCTCCTTTTGTTATGTTTTTGAAGTTATAAGACTACGGTTTGTTGGACATTGTGGTTTCTTAAAACATTTTCTAATTTTCAACCGACTTGAAAAAAGGAGCAGGTTCTCAATTCGACTGAATTTTTTTGTATGTTACGATATTTTCTTTTTTTTTTGGAAGGCGGATACATCACTAGTAGTCCATTTCAGATTTGAAGAAAACATTCCGTCTTAATTTTTTTTTAAAGTTTGTAATATTCGTATACCAAATGGTGCATAATAGAGAAACTTTTAAAAATTATATAACATCAAAACTGCGCTAATATTATTATGAATAAAAATGTTATTATTGTATTATATTGTTTATAAAAAATAAAACTAATTTCATGACTTTATAGAACTAAATCTATTTGCCAAGTTTTATTGAAAACGATTAACAAAAGTAGTTGAAATAAAAAAAAACCTGACTTATCTCCTAATTTGCTACCCTTACATGTGGAATATTTTCATCTAATTTAAACGGGACCAAAACTGAGGTACCCTCTTTCCAACAAAAAGAGAATCACCAAAATCGGTTCACAAATGCCGGAGTAGATAGATAGATAGATAAATACTTTATTGCTCACACACAAGAACAAGAATAGTACATAAACAACTTAAAACTAATGTGGGCAAAGGCGGTCTTATCGCTAAGAGCGATCTCTTCCAGACAACCTTAGGGTTAGAGGAATGCTAATCGGAGCGGGAGACGTAGTGTGCCAATTTTACAAATATAAAAATAAAAATATAAAAAAAATAAAATTGTATAAATAAAACGTAGTTGCTTAACATACACACAAACTAAATAGAATTGAGAAATCTCCTTTTATGAAGTTAAAAAGCGTAATATTTTAGGCCACAGGAGAAGCGGGAGCCTTAAATAAATATCCAATGGTCAATGTGCTGGACAACCAGACCAATTACCTGGTCTCAAATTAGAGTATTCCCTTGTACTCAGAACACCCAGACCAGAACCAATTTAGAAAAGCTCATTTCCGAAGATCCCACGCTCACAGTGCGAACCGTTCGGCCACTGAGGTCTTCAAAACACAACGTATAAGCAGAAATTATTAGAAACCTACATCCCAGAATTTCGTCATATTTGAAAGTACGATGTTATTTATTCATGCCATATTACGACTAAGTCTCCATTCTCCGAAAACAAGTGACTCTCATTAGAGTTCCGATCATTAGAGCTCGCACAAAAAATGTCTTTGACGCAAAGAGATCACTGCCTTGGAACCGGAACGTTCTTCAACAGACGACGAACGAGACAACCCCGTTGTTAGATAGTTCAGCTTTTTACAGCCGGAATAATAGTTCTGGGTCCGTGATTGTTAGAAAAAGCTGTGAAGCAATGTTACTCGAACGTTGTTTTTCTTTTTTAACCGACATGAAATAACGAAGAGGTTCTCCATTTATTTAACAGACATACGTGATTCGATGATTATTTTTCTTTTACAAAGGCGGTTACTCAGTAGCGGTCCCATGGTGGCATTTCAGGCAAAATAGTTTCGATTCACAGTCAGTCACATACAGTCTGGAGGCTAGACTCACAAATTTATAAGGGCACTATCGAAGACACGTCGCAACTGGTCGCTGGACTACACGTGTCGCAAGTGAACAGTTCTTTGATGCACTCGAGATCTAGTCTCCAGTCTTCATGAAATTTAAATGTAACATTTCTAAAATTTTGTTTAAATAGTTTTGCATTTCTTTTTTATTATATATACTTCTTACTTACTCAGAAAGATCTTCATTTTAAAGATCTTCAGCATGCTTCACACGTGTTTGCCGGTTCTCTTTAAAATAAAAAGGGTGCGTTGACATTCAAACACTAGCGTGTAATAATATATAATAATAATAATACGGTAATAATAACGCACACACTCAACATAACCCCGTACTAGGGAAAACCCTGTGTCGCGGGTGCCATGGACACACACATAGACAACCACACATTACAGCCAAACTCACGAGAGAAATAAAAATAGGCCGTACATATTTCTCCCGGCCCGGGAATCGCACCTGGGACCTCTGATGGCGTTCTTCTTTCGAGGCCTTTGTATTAAATAAATAAAAGATGGTTGTTGAGGTCTTCTAGTAAGTTATTATTGATATACAATAAGTTCTTAATATTATTACAAACATGAATTGACAAACTGTTCGTGTACTGACATGAGACCGATGAGAGGTTGTTCCATAATTTAATATGGCGTCCGCTAAACGTGACAGTACTCTTCATTTTTTCTTTTTGCAGAAAGGCAAAGGTCTATAGACTGTGCAGCCTTTATACAGTATGCGTTCCGTTTCAATACGATGGTTTTTTATAAGCGAGACGCCTAGCCATAACAGTTGCAGTACCATTCAGAGCTTAAATTCACAAAGATCTGAGAGACACTGTCACTGCGCCTGTCACCCTGAAACATAAGTTGACAAGTCCCATGTACCTGTAATATCACCAGCACCCTTACCGGCTTGTTTAGTATAGATGGTACTTTTCAATGATAGCTTCTAATTATGATGCATATCTGATAAATATATTTTGTTCTATTTTCAGGTAAGTAATGTTGCATAAAATGAGTTGCTGACTACACAGTATTGATGGTAAGAGATACCTTTATACCTTTCAATTTGGGGGAAAAAAAAATTAAAAAACAGTTTCAATCAAAATTGTGTCGGTGGGTATTTATACAAAAAATAATTAAACTTCGCCCAAATTCAATGCTTTTATGAACATCGTTTGTTGCTGCGGCTTTTTTTTATATTTTTGCGCGGTTTCAGTTTCACGTTTCAAAAATTTTTTAAAATAGTTTTTTGCTAAAGCAACTTTGAATTTGCTAAACGCTTGTAATTACGCGTTGATATTGTCCCTGGAACATTGGAAAGTTATTACATACAGTGATGCTTATGTGCATTTATTAGTTCTAATATAAGAGAGACGACATGGAACTATTAGCACATGCAAAATTTCAACTGCCCACACATAGGAAAATTTTTTTTGCTATATAAAGTACCATCATAGTTAAATAAAAAAGTGTGGTAACTCCGTATAAAGTGACAGCGCGTCTTTATGTGAGCGCGACTGCTGGCGCTGTGTACAGACGGACGCACACATTCGCACTAAGATCACAGTGATTAAAAATGCGTTGCTGTAACACCTACATATCCCAAAAACCAAACAAAAAATGGCCTAGTAAGTTATACCCTCTGCAGTTTCTACATCCATACATTTTACTGGCAAACGTGTGCTACCTCACGTATCGGGTAACCAATAACTCAGGGGAACACCTGTTCCTATTACGAGAGTCCAATTCTGGCTCGTTCGCAGTGTGACATAAGACCGATGACGGTGTTTTACCTTTATTTAACATATTGGTCCATTTTCTATTACCCTTTTTTTCCGTACACTTGTATTTTGAATGTTTGTTTTTTTTATTTATCACCATCATGATTATCAACTTATTATTATTTATTTATTTCAGCCTGTTCTGCGACTTATAATTTGAAACAACTTATAACATTACATAACATTACGAACAGGTGTTCATAAAACAGATAATTTTTGTAAATAAATGTACAAACATCAGATACGAAAATCAGCAGAGAGCGCAAATTATATATCTCGCTTCTGGTCACAGGTTTTCTCTAAGGAGAAGGTTTGGGCCATACTCCGGTACTCTGGTCCAATGCTACCAAGTTTGATATGAAACCAAATGAAGAGAGGAACAACTCGTGCGCCTGGTGGTGAGCGACCACACAGAGCTTTACTTCGAAAATCTATATTCATCGTCAAATGTAATATGTCGCCGTGTCGCCAAATTCACAAGTTGTCGCTAAAATTGGACTTCCATTCCATTATAAACATTTACTCTTATGATACTCATAAGATGCTTCATTCCGTTCGCAAGAACTTTACGGTGAACAATACGCTTGAAATAAGAAATGTATCATTGAGTACAATCTTCACAAAGTCAGCGAAGACATAAATGTGTTATAAGGTGAAAACTAATTAACTGCCAATAAAGTCGCTAAATTTTTGGGTCGTTAATTAGAAACAAAATATCGTTTCGAGATGTCAAAATGTCGCTTAATCTATAATATGAATCATAATTAGGTGTCCAAAATGTAAACAAAGGGGATAGCCGAGCAAAAAGGTACATTTTAAATGGTTGTTTGTAATTTTTGACGACAATACCGTTTAGAACTCTTTTCAAGCTTGTAATCTGATAAAACTT